>NW_005365832.1:211187-224950 GCF_000412655.1 Myotis brandtii
CTGCGGCGCGAAGGGCAGGACTGTCACCGGCGCCGCGGAGGAGGGAGGGCGCCCTCCGAGGTCGTGCACCCAGACTCTTCCTAAATCCCACGGGAAAGCTGAATGGAGGGGTGTCATGCCTCGATTTCCCCACCTGCGAGGGCCAGACCGTAATACGCCCGTCACCTACACGGGGTGTGGTCACGATTAAAAATGGATTATTGAAAGCGCTCTGAGCTACTTTGCCTACAGAGGGCACTAAAATGTAAAAATGCGCTATATTAATATTCCCGGCTTCCTCTTTGCTTCTTCTGTAGCATCTACATTGACTCAGTCCCACCGGGGGAAAGAGTAAAAACGCTGAAATGTAGGGACATTGCCCCCTATGCGTGGTATCTATCCAGGTATGGGAAAAATTTGCTGGATTTAAAGTTCAACAACTGTACCTACATGGAGGAGGTCCCAAAATATCCCCCCCCCCCAAAAAAAGTGGATATCCGTAATTTGGCTTTTTTTTTAATATGTGCTCTCGATATTCATCTCTCCCCCTTCTCTGGTAACTAGGTGGGGAGGGGCGGGGGGACTAGGTAGGAAGCGGGGGGCTGCCCTTCCCCCTGGCGCAGGAATGATACCAGGATGCTAACACCTGCCACCTCCCACCTCCGACCCAGCTGGTCATCCTATTACAGACCAACCACAGTGACTGCTTCCCAGATGGGAACATTGGTCCAGCAACTCAGTCTGGGGCTTTGCTGAATCCGTTCAGAAAAAGAAGCCCTTTAAACTAGGATGACTCATTTCGAAGGATGCAAACCAGTGATAACAACTACCACCAATGCCTGTGAATGCCGCCAACTTCAAAGGAAGGGAAGCTGAGGGAGAGAAGAAGATGCCTTTTAAACCCTGGAAGGCAAATGTGACTGAATGAACTCTGCCCCTGAAACCGATCAATCTCCCCTCCTGAGCAATGCCCCTCCTCGATTTCCTCCCCTCCGTTCAGCTGTGTCCTGTCACATGTAACAAAAAGCCCTGGCTCAGTGGTTCTCAACCTTGGCTGCACATTAGAATCACCTGGGAATCTTTTTAAAATCCTGATTTCTGGGCCTCATCCTCTAGAAATTCTAGTTCTTTGTTACGAATGTTGTGGCCCCACCCCATAACAAAGAAACACAATTTCCGGAGGATGAGGCCCAGAAATCAGGATTTTAAAAAGATTCCCAGGTGATTCTAATGTGCAGCCAAGGTTGAGAACCACTGATCCCAGGCATCATTGGTAGGTGCCTCCATGGGATTCATGAACGCCACACACCCACCACACACAAAAAAAGTCCTGTACAAACATGTTCTCTTTCTACAACTTACTCTGGACCCAGCAACCCCACACCTACTACCCTTAACCTCCTGTATTAATTAACCACTGTTACAGTTGATCTTGAAACAAACAAAATTTAGGATAAAAATAAATAGAGCTAATATGGATCATTATTGCTGCCCTTAGGGTTTTGGGGGTTTTTTTGTTTGTTTTGTTTTCACCTTAAAAGCAATTCCAGCCATAGCCAATTTGGCTCAGTGGATAGAGTGTCTGCCCCTGGACTGTCTCACCTGAGGATACTTTCTCATTGATTTTTAGAGAGAGTGGAAGGGAGAGGGAGAGACAGAGAGAAATATCGATGTGAGAGAGATACATGGATTGGTTGCTTCCTGCACGCACCCCAACCAGAGCCAGGGAACCTGCAACCAAGGTACATGCCCTTGACCAGAATCAAACCCAGGACCATTCAGTGCCCGGGCTGACAGAATATTGAGAGAACTCCTAAAAGTCAATTTTAAAAAACTGAATTCAAAAAACGGCAAAGGACCTAAATAAAGATTTCTTCAAGAATATACTTGAATAGCTTATTGCACATGAGAATATGCGCAACATCACTACTGCAAATCAAAACTAAACTGAGACACTGCACCACACCCATTAGGACGGCTACTATTAACAAATAGAAAACAAGTGTTGGTGAGAATGTGGGGAAATTGGAACACTTGTGCCCTGTTGGTGGGAATGTAAAAGGGTACAGCTGCTGTGGAGAACAGTAAATGTTATATCTTTTACCACAATAAAAATAAATAATTAAAATAACTTAAAGCAAGAAACCCTGCCCTAACATACCCCCTCCCCCCTTGGGACCAAAGCCTGGAGAGGACATGTATTTTGAGGCTCACATCTGTCACCCTGTGGGCCTCTCCTATCTCTGTCTGCCTTCTCCCATGACCCGCCGAACCTGGAACAGATGTCTTGCTTTTACTTCCCCTTCCTGTCTCCCCGGGACTTCCTTTGGCTGGAATCAAAGCCTTTATAACATGTGCTCCTTCCCAAACCCTAGCCTCATGGCTAAGCTTCCATAAGGCCAGGATCGGGGGCGGGGAGGGAGGGAGTTAGCCCACGGAAGAGGGAAACTAAGTCGGAAGGCAACTTTAAAATATTGCAATTGGATTATTAGCAAAGGATAGTTAACTTCTAAAATACCTTCAACATATACTATCTCATTTGAAAAATTAATTCCATTATTATCCCAACTTAATGGGTAAGAAAAGAAATCACAGGAAGACTAAGTCATTTGCCAGGACTAGCACCAGGCCTCTGACTCCTCACTTAGTATTTTTCTTACTGTGGTGTATTGTCTCTTTGGTTAAAATAGCTTTTACGTTATTTTTTTAAGTTTTCCTTCAGATACCTGAAGTTAATCTCCCACTCAAATCATTCACTAGCTTAGATCGCTTTTGTATTTGTTTCAATAGTTGCCTTGTCAGTTTATTGTTTTCTTATTGTTTTCATCTTTTCAGCATCTTTCATAATACTCCTTATAACATTTTCAATAATATTCATATGGGAAGAGCCCCAAATTGCTTGTTGAATGAATATATATCTTCACACTCTCTTGAGAGGAGAAGCCAAAATAAACTTAAAGATATGAAAAAAGATCCCGCAAGAGGATGATATTTTGGTTATATAATGAAGAAATACAATGAATGTCTTAAAAATCCTAACTATCGGGCCTCTAGTATTCTATACTTGGCATATTTTTCTTGTTGGTGAACAACTAGTCAGATAAACCCAGCATTTTTGCTTGGCTCAAAATTCCAACCAAAACAGGATTAGATTCTGTTTGGGGAGAAGACTGTGGGTGATGCCATTGCTTTTGGCCAAAGAAAAGACATCTTTCCCAGAAGCTGCATCCTTATTGCAACCTGTGCCAAGGAGTCTAGGTTGTGTCTTAATTCACAGTCACACAGAGGTGACAGGTGATTCAGCATTAACCCAAGACGACTTACAATGAAACAGAAGGATAGAAATACATTGTGAAATTAAAAGCAAGGGCGAAGTCCTAGGGGAAAAAAATACAGAGGTTAATATGGCGCCCTTTTAAATGCTATTCTCGCCCCTTGTCTTGGGGCCAATGTTATGCCACAGACAGCTTGTCATTTTATAGCATTTTTCTTGGTGTTCTGACCCACCTCCTCTGGACGACCAGCTCCTCGCTCTCTGCCCTGTTTTGATTCCTGGGAGACAGATCCACATGCACTGTGCACAGACTTTCTTGGAGAAGTGTAAGTATTTCTCTCTTAGCCGCGACCAGCGCGGCTAGAGAGCGGACGAGTCCTGAGTAGGGGTGGCTGGGGATTGAGAAAAGGAAAAAAAGAGACAGACACAAAGACTTTAAGTAAAGCTGGGGCCGGGTGGGACGCTGGCCTCTGATGGAGAGACAGGGACCCAGAGCTGGTGCAGCACATTTATTATATACAGCCTGATACCAGGACGTTTTACTAAAGTATTAGACAAAGGAAATTATGTGAAATCATGGTTAAAGATCAAGCTGCAATTCTTCATTCTTGTGGCTTCTTTGTAATTGTCACTCCTGGCTGAGCCCGGATAATTGTGTCCGTTCCTGCCACCTGGCTGAACTTAGAGAATGAATCCCACCCCCTGGTGCCTGAGCTAAAGGTCAGGCTGACAACATACCTGCCTCTGGCAAGGTATGTTTCCAGAACGTGGCTCTGCTGACGCCACTGAACTCAGCTGGCTATCAGCTCATGCGCCTTCCCAGGCGCTCTCTACAGAGAAGATTGGCGGGTAGCAGGAGAAAGGGGTTGGAGTGTTTGCTCTCAACTCCCTCCTTGACTTGGTGATGCAGTTACAGGCAGTCCCCCTTCCACTCCTCCAGGCCTCACTGGATTCCAGGACATCAATGCCTCCCCTTGTCCCTTTGCACCTGTGGATAGTAGCGACTTCTGACTGTGGTTGGGCCCTGGATTCCTCAATATTCCTCGTTAGTTTGTTTTTTTTTAACTCTGCCCACACCTTCTTGACATTCTGCGTTGCACCACAGTGTGCCTTCTATTACTTCTGAGCTCCTCACTGGCATTCTTTTCTGGGATATTTACACTTTGAGAAATGACAGATTTCGACACAGTCAGAAGTACATTTAAAAAGAAAGTCTTTACAGTTCAGATCAATAGAGTTCAGGTCCATAGAACTCAGATCAATTTCCATCAGGCCATTTCAAACCTAGATTCATTGAGAGTTTATATCTCTGTTTTAGAGGCTCGGGTTGTTTCGATTTTATTAATTCACCTGGAGATGACACAGCCATCGGGAACCCATTCATGCCAAACAAACTCATAGGACACTGAATTATATTTCCAGACTTCCATTTATTAACTGGCAGAAAGAACTCTCTGGCACCAGGAACTGCTAGGCCATCAGCTCAGAGTTCTTCCTCCTTGTGGATAATACCATTTAGAGTCTCAAATTACAGATCAGAGGTTTGCATCATTGGAAACAGAGTTAGAACCAGAGGACTGGATATTTTTAAGGGTTTTCATGTGAATTTATTCAGACATAATGAATTGCTCTTATACACTTTAAGTGTATGCCTACATGAACAACAACAAAAAAACAGTACTCACAGGGAATATATAAAATGATGGGAATGAACAAGTTAAAACTAAATAACAATATGAGTGAATCTCACAAGTATAAAGTTGAGTGGAAGAAGACAGATACAAAAGAGCATAGATTGTATGTTTCTAGTTATATAAGTACAAAACAAGGAAAGCTGATCAATTCCATTTATTAGTCAGGACAGTGGTTACCTTGGGTCGGGGGCTAGGGGGTATGACTGGAAGAGAGCCACAAGGGGGGATGCTGAGAAACCGTGTTCTCTTTATTAATCTGGGTGCTAGTTCCACAAGTGGATTAGTGTGTAAAATTTATCAAGTTATCTATATATATAAAAGCCCAGCGACTGAACGGTGGAAAGACCAGAACGACTGGTCGACCAGTCACTATGACGCACACTGACCACCAGGGGGAAAATGCTCAATGCAGGAGCTGCCCCCTGATGGTCAGTGTGCTCCCACAGTGGGAGCACTGCTTGGCTGACCGGGATGAGCGGCTGCTCCCACAGTGGGCGATCCCCACAGGCCATGCCCCCCACCAGCGCATGAATCCGTGCACCAGGCCTCTAGTACATTTATAATAAGGGTGCACATTTTGTATTTGTATTATACTTCAATTAAATTTTTTTTTTTATTTATCAGCACCACTTCTAGAACTACAGCTTCCCTTTTTTGGACAACACTATAGATCTACTGACCAACTACCACCAACCATGCTTCTCCAATGGGGTGTTCATTATCAGTACTATTGCTTCTAGCATGACATTATCTGAAATAGTCATGTCCAGCATCACAACTATTTTACATTAGCCTCTCATGCTCTCTGGATGTCTTTTCGATGAAGCATAATGGTAACACTCTAATCCCATTCACAAAAGTTCTTAGAAATAATGACTTAGACCGGGCTACTTCTGGAGAGAGTTCCCTCGACTGGAGGAAGATCATAAACCAAACCCAAGGCCGCCTAATGGCACCGGCGGCCCCCGACGCCAAGGCCAGAGTTCCCCACAGCCTTGCATGTAGACAAAGATGTGTCCCGTGGCCATTGCGGTTCTGTTTACTTTGTCTCCATGTTGCCGAGTGGGGACAAGCATTGTGTACTCAGCCTACCAGTCAACATCTGGCTCCTCTGGCTTGTTGATTAAAAGCAGCGCTTATCTTGTGAACTCCGTCCTACCCGGTAACAGTTGCCAGGCCAGAGGGACTTTGTTTAAACAACGTGCAGAACCGTCACTAATGAGAAACACCACCCCCCCCCCCCCCCCCCCCCCACCCCGGCAATGAAGACTTTCATTACTTTTTGCCTTGACCTTCGAAAGGAGAGTCACTTCTCTGAGTACTACGTGTAATTGTTTCTAATAACTATAGTAGCTTATTATTTTAGGCCTAGATGGCTTTGGTTCAGTTGATTTACATAAGATTTATCGCACCCATTTTCAAAAGAAACAGGAAAATATTCATGGCCTTCGTAAGAAGCACCTTTTGGGGAAGAATTCCAGCTTATTACAACTTCAATGAAGATATTCAACGTACAAAATCTCCCAGAGTGTTCAGTGTGTAACAACAACATGAGAAAACTACGCTGTGATGGAAATTGTGAAACATCCCTCTTTAAACCCTCCTCTTCATGACAATCACACTTCCCGGGAGAGGTTTTCTGACACAGTTATGAACTCTCTAACCCACTTTCTGAAATCCAGGTGCAACTGCATTATGTTTCCTTTCGTTAATTCAAGTTGTGGCGCATCGAGGCGCTATTAGTCCCCTCTGCCCCCAGAATTGCCACCAACACGATGTATCACGTAGGAGCTAGAGAACAGATGCCCTGGCAAGGTGGGGACTTTTCAGCCCGCTCAGTCCCAGATGAAAGTGCACGGAGGAAGGCCATTCTCTTTTTATTTTTGTTTTATTTTATTTTATTTTTGGCCATCCTCTTTTTAGAAGAGGCATACTGATTAGGAGACTGTAACCTGGCTGTCCCAAAGCAGCAATGGGTTTGGGGAACACATAGCATCCCACAGCATATGACCTCCCACTCCAGGAAAAACTAAGCCTTTTTCCCTGGCAACAGAACATGGACTTGACCAGAAGTAGTGTATCGGTTTCCTATTTCTACTGTACAAACTACCACAAAGGTAATGGCTTCAACACACACACACACACACACACACACATACACGTTACATTGCAGTTCTGGGGGACAGAGGCTGCAGTCACTTTCACTGCACCGAAAAGTCCTGGTATCATCAGGCCGCCTTCTCTGGAGGCCCCAGGGGAGAATCCACGTCCTTGTCTTCTCCAGCTTCCACAGGCCGCCTCTCCTCCCGGGCTGGTGACTCGTTCTTCCAGGCACAGCCTGACTCCAGGTCTACCTGGAACGCTGGACCCAGGGGGCCTCGGCCGCCTGGGAACTTCATCACCAGGCTGGTTCCTCTCACGGTAGCAAGCTGGCTGCACAACCCCATCTCCCTTGCATCCTTCTTACCCTAAGCCCATAGGCAGAGCGAACACCTCCTTCTCCTGAAGCCCCGGCAAGGTTTCCTGAGGTCCCATTGGTTTAAATTAGATGATGGCTGGGATAGAGTGGCTCATTGGCTTAGGCCTCCATCAATCAGGGACCTAGCCCTACAGCTGGAAGTGGAGTCCATCCCACACCAGCAGCGTGGCCGAACCCCAGGGAGGGCGTGGTCAGGTGCTGCATGTGTCATAGAGACGATGAAAAATCAGAGGCGGTCCAGAAAACGTGGAGTATGAGCCCACCACTTCCACAAGAGACTTCTCCAGGAGCCCAGAAAGAGACCTGGAGCCATAGAATAGTGAGCAAAACTGCTTCTAGCTCAGGAAGTGGGGGTTTAAAGCAAACACCTCTAACGGCCAGTCCTGGCCAGCCTCACCGTCTTTCTTGCTGCTGACAGGATTGTTCCTGGATTCTTTTCCTCTCTAAACCCGAAGCAGCTGGGGCTGGTAGACACTTCTCCTTGGGGTAGCCTCCAGGTTAAATCTACTCCAAGGCTGTTTGCATACACATTGTGCAAGAGCCGGTATGTCCCTGAGACACTGTTGCCATGAGAACTCTAAGGAAGATGAAGGATGTCATCACATCATCTCCCGGGAACAATAGGAGCTCAGCTTGGCTGCTCTGTGGATAGACTCAGCTAATTTTTTTTTTTTAATAAGCAAGGGCTCCTTCAATGTTCAGGCTTTGTTTTCCCTTACTTAGTCCATGTACCCCAAATCTCCATTCATATGTCCCCCCAACCTATCCCACAGAGGAGGTTCTTTTACCAACAGGCTTCAATCTGAAATAAGATTTATTTCATTTAATTTCATTTCTTACTTTTTCCAAAAGAGAAAAGAGACATTCATGTGTCCATCACTGATTTTTAAAAAGCATTAATTATTTGCCATATTTATTTTAGTTTTTGTTTGTTCGATACTATTTTTTAGAACGATGACAGTTTATATATAGCTAAATAAACCCTAATTCTCGCTTTCTTCCTTCTTCTCCTCTAAAAATAACCACTACCTGAAGTTGGTGCATATCATTTCCATCCTTTTTTTTTAATTTCTGGGATTTGGTAACATTTTTCTCTATGTGTATATGTCCAGATGCAAGATATACTATGGTTCAATCCTAATATGGGTAGGATCCCAGCAAGAAGCTGATGACATACTCAACAGGGTAATGAGAGCAAGGGAATGAAGGAACTTTACAGAGGTATGGGCAGTGTCAAAGAACAAGAGATGGCACTCTGGCCATTGTGGCTCAGCGGCTAGAGCACCAGCCCACACACCTAAGGGTCACGGGTTCAATTCCAGTCAAGGGCATGTGCCTGGGTTACAGGTTTGATCCCTGGGCCCCTGTCAGGGCATGTGTGGAAGGCAACCAATTGAAGTTTCTCTCTCTCCCCCTGTCTCTCTCCCCATCTCTCCTTTCCACTCTCTGAAAAGCAATGGAAAGAATATCCTCATATAAGATTAACAAGGAAGGAAGGAAGGAAGGAAGGAAGGAAGGAAGGAAGGAAGGAAGGGAGGGAGGGAGGGAGGAAGGAAGGAAGGGGAATGGAAGAAGTAAAGACAGAAAGATGACGAGAGAAAATAATTGATTGGATGCCTCCTACACACCCCACAACGGGGATGGAGCCATAGAATAAGTTTTCTTTTTGGACGGCCTAACTATATTCCTTCCAGCCCTACTGCTAAGAGAGAATAGGTATAAATTTTTCTTTTTTTCTTAATATGTTTTTATTGATTTTTAGAGAGAGAGGAAGGGAGAGGGATAGAGAGATAGAAACATCAATGAGAGAGAAACATCGATTGGCTATCTCCTTCACAGCCCCCACTGGGGATTGAGCTCACAACTCGAGCATGTGTCCAGATGGGGAATTGAACCAGCGATCTCTTGGTTCCTGGGTCAGTGCTCAACCACTGAGCCACACTGGAATATGTAAAATTTTCCATCTTACATATTCATTTTCATTTCCCGCAGCCATTATCCAGGGCATACCTGAACACCACTTTCACTGAATTTCGCCATGGCAGGTGCTTAGCCAGAATCCATTCATTCTGCGTTAGTCAGTGGATGGGGATCAATATTGTTAGAACAAATGAGAATTTTTTAAAAAATTCATACATTTAAGCCTCTCATAAACGTAAAACACCTACATTTACTTCTTATCCTCTTATCTTTATGTAAGGCAAATGTCAGCTACAGCCTCCCTTGCTTTTGTAATCTCAGTAAGATTGCCCCAAACATCTAATGCGGCTGTTTGGAGCCTTTCCCAAGATTACCGATAATTCCGAGGGGGCTCATTTCCTTCTGTTTCTGCCCCTGAGTCCCTGAATCCAGGGGTGCTGTCTTTTCACTGTTCCAATGGCCTCAACTTCAGCCTCCTCCTCAGTTTTTACAAAACCCCATTCACACAAAGCTTTGGTGAGATTTTAAGATTTAAGAAAACAACTTAAAATTTATCTATTGGACACTCTTGTTCTTTAAAAGGTCCATTTTCCCAACCTATCACCCGAGATTTCCTGCTAGCCCTTCACTCGATACAGCTCCTCCTCTTGACTCCTCTCCCATCCCTTCCTTGCTTGGCCCATCTCTTCTCACCTCTCTCTCAGGCGCAGACATAAATTCCTCCCATGTTTTCATGCCTGCAGCTTTTCTTATGTTGATAGGGCTTCTGCTAATACCCATGTTTCTAGAGTCTCACCTCATACCTGAAACAGATTATCAGGGTATTTTCTTAAGCAATGGCAATTTTTTCTTTCTTTTCTTTTCTTTTTTAAATCCTCACTAGAGAATATTTTTTCCATTGATTTCTAGACAAAGTGGGAGGGAGAGGGACACACACATAAAAGAGACACCATAGATTGGTTGCCCCCCGAATAGGCCCTAGGGCCCGTGATGGAACCTACAACTCAGGGATCTGCCCTTGAGTGGAATCAAAACTGAGACACTTCAGTCCTTGGGCCAACACTGTAACCTCTGAGCCACACAGGCCAGGGCTCACTTGATATTTTTACTGGAGTTAACATAGCATTCTTTTTTTCATCTTTAATATGCCAAAAAGAAAGTATAAAATTTTCAGAGCCAGAAGAGGAAGAGAAATACAATTCATTCTCAGGGTTAATTTTAAAACTAAATACAAATATTATTAAGTATTTATTTGAGACACTTTAAAGAGAACACTCATGTTTCTTCCTTATTATGTATTATCCTATTTAAAACCAAAAGAATAATCTTAGGGAATGTAAAATGAAGCTGCAGCAACATCACCAGAACTTTGACCTTATTCTTGTTTGGTCAGTAGAATCTACTTTCACAAAGTTTTATTGGTGTACCTACTGCCAGAGATCTTATAAGAAGCACTAGAGGCCCAATGCACGAAATTTTTGCAAGGGGCTCAGCCCTGCCGTCCCTTGGCCCCACTCACTGGTTGTTCCAGAAGGTCGTCCAGAAGGTCGTTCTGGAAGGTAGTTCTGCCATCTGGTCTAATTAGCATATTAACTCTTTATTATATAGGATTATTACTAAAGACCAATTCAACTAACAGATTGTATCTTCGCAGGCCTGGACCCATTCACCAGCTTATTAAAAACTAAGATGGTTTGGCTCAGTGGATAGAGCATCAGCCTGCAGACTGAAGGGTCCCAGGTTCGATTCTGGTCAAGGGCATGTACCTTGGTTGCAGGCATATCCCCAGTAGGGGGTGTGCAGGAGGCAGCTGATCAATGTTTCTCTCTCATCGATATTTCTAACTCTCTATCCCTCTCCCTTCCTCTCTGTAAAAAACCAATAAAGTATGTTAAAAAAAAACAAAACAAAAACTAAGAGACTCCTCCAAATTCTAATCTTCACACCCAGAGCTAATACTTAACAAAGGTTTGGCTGTCCACGTAAGGTGAGAAACGGGTTAGTGAATTTGCCATTCTCATGTCTCATTGTCCCCACAAGATATGGAAATTAAATTTTGTGTGTTTGCACTTCTTTATCCACAGAGTACTTTTTCGACTCCGAGGGGAGATGGTTGTGGGTAACTCTGCTGTCATTAGTGTATCTGCAATGTCATATCATTGCTGAGAAAGCACACGCCTTTTCCCGGCCTACAGACTGAATATGTAAACAGTCAAGGGAATGAGACACAGCTTCTTTCGTAGAAGTGTTCAAAATGTATTCGCTAATTCGCTCGTGTAACAAGGACTTACCAAGCATCTACTGTGTGCCAGGCGTTGTATTTGGTGTTGACAATAAAAAGATCAAAATAAAAAAAACAAACCTCCTGTCCTCAGATAGCCTACAGCAATGGTTCTCAACCTTCTGGCCCTTTCAATACAGTTCCTCATGTTGTGACCCAACCATAAAATTATTTTCGTTGCTACTTCCTAACTGTCATGTTGCTACTGTTAGGAATCATCATGTAAATATCTGATATGCAAGATGGTCTTAGGCGACCCCTGTGAAAGGGTCGTTCCACCACCGAAGGGGTCGTGACCCACAGGTTGAGAACCACTGGCCTACAGTCTAATTAAGGGGAGATAAGGCACACCGACAATTATAAGGCAGTGCAATAAGTAAGTACCTTGGGAGGGAATAAAATGGCCTCACAGAAGAGGTAACATTTCTGTTGAGTTCACCATACTGACAAAAGGCAGGGCAAGCCTGGCAGAGGGCACAGAGTCTGCAAGCACAAAGGTCTGCCAGGAAGCTTGAATTCCAGGTTCCCCTGGGGGACCAGGTGCAGATGAGGCTGGTGAATTAGGCTGAAGCCATGAGCAGTTTGGGCTTCATCCTGTTTGATGGAAAACTACTAGTTCAAAGGGGGTCCTTTCAATGTTTCTTTAAGCAAGGGACTGAAAATCAGATTCACCTTCTTAAAGATCATTTTAGTAACATGAAGGATTCACTGGGAAGGGTGCTTGGAAAACCAGCTGTATGGCATCATACTGAGAAAGGCTGTGATCCACATGGAATCCATGTGAAAAGATCTTGTTATTTGAATGGGGTCAACAATATAAAAATATTTATCAATTGAAAATCAAGAGGGAAATCAGGAAAAAGCGGGCACTTAAGACAATAAAACAAACTTCTAATGTAATGAATTCTTGGGTATCCAGACTGGTCCTCTAGCAGATGAATTAGTTTACGGAAGACCGTATTCTTTTCTCTAACGCTGTAAGTGCTTGAGTTAAGTGCTTATATGGTTTGCTGGATGGTAGAGAAAGAGAAAGGCACTAAATTTAATCAATACGGCTCCCTGACGGCTGCTTCATATGGAGATTGGAGGAGAAGGTGAAAACTCTCATTGCCTCGAAGTGTTTGGATCATATGCCTCAGCTCTGCAGCTAAATCAGAGGTCACTGCAAGAGAAAATGGACATACCGAGAGAATAATTGCTTTTTGCATTGGCGCTCCAAACTACTCCCCCCACTTTTCATACCAAAAGCTGGGTTTGGTCCCTTCCTCTGCATAGTGTCTGCGGCGCTCCCCCCTCTCTCTCTCTCTCAGCGGAGGGGCTCACCGTTGGATGACCATGTCTCACAGCTGTGGTTTGATGGACATTCTCTACCTCTCGCATTGAGGCGCAGCTACCGGAGGAAATAGAATAACCAGATCGATGCAGTCAGGCCCTTGCTAAGCAAAGGAGGACCCATCCGGGATCTGACTGCATTCACTTGAGGGCTGAGGTTCTGCTCAGCTGCGCCCCATGGATCGGCCTGACGGTGGTAACAGGTGTTCTGTGCAGCTCATGAAAAGCAAAGCCGTGTGGTCTTTTCGCCGTAGAAAGCTCCGGGTTAAGTGTGAACCCCCAATCTGACAGCAGAACCAAGAAACGGCTGCAGCTTTATTTTCAATACTTTTTTTCATGTCTTAGCTACTGACAGATTCAGAAATATCTATTCACTTACAAGGTGAGAAATGGATTGCCCGGAAGAGACACAAGACAAGCGAGCAGATTCCATACGCTTTCCTCCCCATCTGGCCAGCACAGGCGAGGCTGAAAAGGAACTCGGTTTTTTTCCTTTAACGGGAAGAATGTGTGAACTCCGTATGTTTACCCATTTTCATGCTCATAAACTATATGTGTTCTTTTCTGTTCAGAAGTTGCCTGATCCTTTCGTCCTCCCCAAACGAAAAGCGTTTTCTGATCTCGGACTCTCACCTGCCGCAGGGTGTCTGTTCGCCGAATCACCCAAACGCCGCGCGTTCGCGGAGACCGGACCGCTAACTGCAGAAGGAGACGGACCTGGGACTCCGGGAGGGGAGGTGGGGAAACTACATGTCCCGGCGTGCCCCGCGTGCGGGCACAATGCCGCCCTGTCGTCATCCGGGT
>NW_005365832.1:225371-274610 GCF_000412655.1 Myotis brandtii
TTCCTCTCTTGTCTCCGGACCTCAGGACGCGGCTTCATGGCGCCTTTGCATGGGAGGCCGGTCGGAAGCGAAGGTCTTGCATCGCCCGGGCGGCGGCTGACGGAGGGAGGCCCGGACAAGCCTCAGTCCCGGCCTGACACTGGGGGGAGGCTTCGGGCTCCGGGACAGCCATGGCGGTGCGGATGGAGCTGGTGGGGCCACCTGTCCTGACCCCGGCCCGCCTGTGAGAACGCGGGTGCCAGGAATGGACATTCTTCCCAGCGGCCCGCGGGACCTGCCCCGGGGTTCCCCTCTCCCCTCCAGTGCCCCATGCCCTGCGCGAGGCGCTGAAGATGGAGGAGGTGCAGCATCTGACCCTGTTCGGCTTGACCGCCCACACACTCCTCACGGCCCTGACTTGTTACCCTCGGTCCTGGAATCCTTCCTGTTCTCTGTTATCCAGTGAAGCGAAAATGTCCGGTGATGAGAGAGGCCAGAACTCTGACAGCCAAATCCTAGGTCCGGGTGTGTCTGAACGCGGCAGAGAGGACAGGCTAGAGTCAGACTGTGATGCAGTAACAGACTACCGAGCAGCCTCAGTGGCTTACAAAACAACACTAGAGGCCCAGTGCACGGAATTCATGCGGGAGGGGGGGGGTCCCCTCAGCCCAGCCTGCACCCTCTCCAGTCCGGGACCCCTCGAGGATCCGGCCTAAACCCGCAGGCGGACATCCCTCTCACAATCCTGGACTGCTGGCTCCTAACCGCTCACCTGCCTGCCTGGTTCTGGTTGCCCCCATCTGCTCCCTCCCTGCCAGCCTGGTCACCCCTTACTGCCCCCTCTGCTGGCCGGGTTGCCCCTAACTGCCCCCACTTCTGCCCTGGTCACCCCCATCTGCTCCCTCCCTGCCAGCCTGGTCACCCCACACAGCCTGCTGTTCAGTCGTTTGGTCGTCCCTCACTAACCCCCCTGTGGGCCTGGTCGTAGGCAGCCATATTGTGAGGGTGTGAGGGTTAATTTGCATATTCCCTCTTTATTATATAGGATAAGCTTATTGCTCAATCGCACTGGATGTCATGGTTGTGCTTCATGTCATCTTCCCTCTGGGATCTGGCAGGCCCTGTCTGCGATGTTGCCCATCTCATGCAAAGGCGGGGAGGGGGGAGAGACGGAGACAGTGAACGACAAGTTAGCTCTTTAAGCTCCACCCACATTTCATTGGCCAAAACAGGACACATAACCACCTCTGAGCTCAACAGGACAGGGGCGTGCAGTGCCACCACAGGAAGGGGCGGCGGCTGTGTTGAAAAATAATAGAAGCTACTGCACTAACGTCGTGACTTTAATCTCAGGTGCATATAGAAGCTACGATAACCAGACCCGTTGTCTCTCCAACCCACATCAGTGCTACAGCTTCTGAAACAGTCACAGTCCTGGAGCAGAGGATGAGGTTCGTTGAGGAACAGACCAGTTCTCTGAGGGATGACCTAATCATGTTGGACTTCGGTGCAAAAAGGTAACAAGTGAGCATGAACTCGCTCGCTGCAGGCTGAAGAACTTCGCGTCACTGGTTATTAATGAGTCACAGGGTGCGCTGTTTGGCAGACGAAATAGGTGTTTACAAAAGAACTGAGAAATAATAGCTTCCAGTTGCATCCTGTGAGAGAGCTACTACCACAATTCCCCTAAACAGATATTCGATATCCCGTTTACTGTCGACACCTGATTTAAAACCAACATGTAATTTTTTGTGTAATGAGAAAAAAGTTTGGTTCTTATTTTGTAAATCAAAAATTGGCTTTATTAGGTTAGGTGGACATCTAAACTTGATTCATGCCATTAAGATGGTCATTTTCTTTTCCCAGATTTATTGTAAATGAAAAGAGAGGTTTTAAGTCTTAAAATTTTATAATTTAGAATGAGGTACTCAAAAAAAATTGTATTTTTTTTTCTCCCCTTGTGCTGCTAAAGAAGTTATTACCATTAAATGTTGGATTATCAATGGCCTGAGAAATCTAGATGCAAAACCAGCCAATATCCAATTTACTGGTATGATTTATTTAAAAGTACACACAGGCATACCTTGTTTTATTGCACTTTATTTTATTGCACTTCCTAGATAATGCATTTTTTTTTTTTTTTCAAATTGAAGGCTAGTCCCTCCACCAACAAAAGGATTACAGCTCACTTGATTGTAGTACTTGCTTTATTGTTGTGGTCTGCAACCAGACCTGCAGTATCTCTGAGGTGTGCCTCTATATTTCCTGTGTGCCTCTCATAAAGACCTAAATTAGTCTAGTTGCTATTATAGCACCCATAGAGTAAAGAACTCTTCAGCAGTTAAAGATTAAATGTTTATACATGTTGAGTATGTTGGAACAGGAAAGGAGTGTTTATTCTAGCCTTGTTTAAATATTTTTTAAAAATGTAAGTATATTGCTTCCATGCTAACTTTAATTCTTAGTTCACTATTACAGAATTAGACTTTACCATGTTTTATGTATCACTGCTTTTTACATACAAAAAGTTTTTGACAAGTTCATATTGAAATAAGCAGCCATTAAAAAGTCAGTGATATTTGCCCATCCCACATAGTTTTTACTTAATAGTGCTCTCTACATGTAAACTTGGAGGGAATAACAGCTGCTTGTTAACTAAGTGTGATTTTTATTCTTAGTAGAAATAGTGCATTGACTCGCTGGTTGCGATCCCGGTCGTACCCATTGCATTGCATAATTTTGTTGTATTGGGATCTTTGTCCAGAAACCAGTTTGAAACCCCAAAGTATGTAGAAGCACCTGAGAACCAGAACATCACTAGTCCTATCCAGAGTGAAGTAACTTGTTCGGGAAAAACGGATATTTTATGGAAGAACTGTGAGTTTCTGGTGAATCGAATGTGCCACCTGGAAAGCCTCATCCAGTCCTTGAAGATGAATATCTTTTGTCTACAAACGGAGAGGGACATGAATCCACAGAAAGCAGGTAGAGAGGAGAGGGCCGTCGGAGTGTGGTGCTGTGTGCGTGCTTGATGAGTGGACGGTGCTTTTCCTTCCCGAGCTTCCCGCTGCTGTCTGACCCTCCCGTGCCGTCTGGCAGCTTTTCTGAAGGACCGACTGAACACAATACAGGAGGAGCATTCCCAGGACCTAAAGCTGTTGCACCTGGAAGTGCTGAATTTGCGCCAGCAGCTAAGAGACGTGAAAGAGGAGGAAGACAAGGCCCAGGACGAGGTGCAGAGGCTGACCGCCACGCTGGAGATGGCCTCAGAGACAAAGGTTTGGGTCGAGAGCTCTGAAACACACGCTCGCGGTAGGAGTTGGCTGGAGCGGGCAACAGGCCCGTCAGACTGACTTTTAAAAACAGGTGGTGTTGATGTGAGGATTCTTGACATTTAAAATGTATCTACATGGATTACTTAAACGAGGTGTGCTATCGGTAATTGAGTATTTATAGAGCCCTTACACTGTGCATACGGCTGGGGGCCCAGCGATATGAGGTAGTCTGTGCTCTTTAAGGGCTTCTCTGCTACCTGGGAGAACAAGGCATAGCTTGAAAAATGAAATAGAGACAAAATAAAGGCATAGAAATGTTAATGGACAAGTATAGGGCAGTAAGCGAATATTGAAGAGTTTTGTGTTGGATGGGTTTGAGAGGGTGCATATACCCTATCTTTTCCTCTAGAATAGGTCAGGGTAGGCTTCCAGAAAGAGGTTTTAGAAGACAGAGTGGTGAGGTGAGGGCATTTCAAGTCGCACACACACAGGCAGCAAAGAATAAAGACAAGGAAAATAAACTAACAATTTTGTTTTCCCGCCACAGGCCAGGCAGTGTAATAGATGTTGAACAGGTTATTTTGTTTAATCCTCGCAAAACCTGTTGATGTAGGATATTATTGTCCCCATTTTAATGATTAGAGTACTGGGGGCCGAGAGAAGGCACTTCTCCAAGATCACACTTCCCTGTCTTCTTCCCATGACCCAGGTTTGAACCTAGATCTTTCCACTGGGTGCAGTTAGGGGAAAATGCATAAACTAGCCTGACAGGAGTGAACATTTGTCTGTGGGAAATAAGTTGGAAATTGGCCAAGGGTCACATTATAGAGCAGCGGGCGCCAACCTTTCGGTCCTCACAGACCATCAGTGCTCCGCGGACCACCGGTTGGCGACCACTGTTATAGAGGGTCTCAGAATCAAGAATGAGTCGTCGGGTTTGATTGGAGGGGGTGATTAAAGTTTTGGATAAGGCAATGACGTAAGGAAAACTAATCTGGCAGAAGTGTGGGGCATTGATTACAGGGGAAGTCAGGAGAAGAGCTGGGAGGCTGGGAAAGACTTAGTAACGCATTGCATTGTTGGAGGCATGAGCCTTCCTAGTTCTGAGTTAGGGTCGTGGCATTTAAGAAGGGGATGTTCTGTGGAGATAGATGCGCTAGAATATGGTGCTGGGTAGGGCCTGAAGGTAGGAAAGAGGACCAAGACAACTTCTGAGGTTTCACATACGTGCTGCCTTTAATAATAATATAGAAGAGAATCCATTGTGAAAGCTGTGTTTTTCATCCTGAACTCCTAAGCATGCGTCATCTTGAGCCTAGCAGAGTATAGTACTTAAAGAAGTAGGAATATGCTCTGTAAGAAAAATTTCTATCAGTTCCCAGGCTCTCCTCCAGTTATTAAATCATACATAGGAAGTGAGTGTGACTAATCCCTTTTTATGATCTAGACGGAAAAATAATAGAAGTCATGAACCAAAGTAATAATCTCATCATCATGGCTTCAGACTCACAATGAGAAATATTGATAACTGTATTCAGAATAGCATTTATAGGTTGCCAGACAGAAGTCTAGATAGTTACTCCCTGCCATTGCAGATCACTTAGAACCCTTTCTTCGTCTACTTGTAGAAGAATGCAGCCATTATGGAAGAGGAGCTGAAGACCACAAAGCGTAAAATGAACCTTAAAGTTCAGGAGGTAAGATAAAAAGATGCTGGAGGGTGCAGGGGGCACTGGAATTGCATGAGAAAAGTCAAGAAAGTAGAATGAACAGAAACCTTTGAAGAAGGAAATATGTAACTGTGTAATAGGAGGCGTTAAAAAATACGTCACGTGACATTTAAGTGAAAGCGCCTGCCTTTTGGCATAAGACTTCCTTTTGCCTCAATACAGCCATAAACCAGAGCCCGGAGGGAAATGGTTACCGCAGAATCCATGCGGTTGCCCGTTACTAGAGTAACTGAGCACCATCATACAAAGACCTTTCAAACTGCAGTTGTGTTTAAAGTAAAAAGCTTTTAGTCAGCCTGCTCATCTAATTTTACTGTGAAACCTCCATTTCAGCCTGAGTTTTAGGAGATAAAACTCTGTTGATTGGGAATTGTGAAGTAGGTGGCTGCTAAAAGTTGTTGGTCTAAAAATTTGCAGCTGAAAATAGTCAGAAGAATTACTCAGTATACACAGTGGCCTAAAAACCTCAATATTAATATGACTTCATAAAATCAATGGCATGTTGCGATTCCCAGTTTAAGCTGGAAAGAATCTTCTTACCTCCTGATAGAAGAGACTCTTAATTATTATGTTATCCATTATTTTAACTTAAAAATTCTTTTATCTCTGATTCACTTTACTGTCATTTATTGAGAAAATAAGGTAGTGGACCCCAATTCTTGAGTGTCAGTATTGTCTGCTATTGAAGTTACTTCAGTATTTGTTTAGACCTTTCAATCTCAGAACAGAATGAAATAAGCTTGCAGAAGTATGTTTATAATACTACGGGATAAAAATATATAGATGAGGAAATCAAAACATAGGGAAATAAGATTTAAAAAGATATAGCCAGAAAGAAATACAGAAAATCCATATCCTAAGGTATGATATTAGTGTTTTTCAAACTTTTTCACAACAGCCCATTCTAAGATACCTATTTACACTGCAACACTGCCCATGTGTAAATGTACGCAGACATTTATGAAGCGGTACTTACCGTTTCTTATTCTTTGCTGTGCACTTTCATTCTTGCTTTGTATTCTTTGTTTTTCCTTTTCCAAGTGCTGCTTGCAGCTTGTTAATGAGTCTTGACCTGAAATTTGGGAAACAGACTTACACTATAGGATAAGAACAACAAATTTGACTCTATTTCTTGGAAGATTACGCATTAGAGAAAAAACAGAAGCCTGTTTCTGAGTAGTCATAAGCTAGTGAAGGATGTTTGGGGGTGAGATGGCATGTCTGGCAAACTTCCCAAGTGACTCTGACCTTTGTTAAGCTGCTCTGATGTTCCTGGGTCTTGCCTAACTGCACTGTTGCTCTGTAGCTGCGGAGACAGCTGTCTCAGGAAAAGTGCCTGAGGACTTCTCTTGAGAACTCTGGATCGGCCATGCTGCTCAAAATACAAGAGATGGGGGCAGCAGTGGAGGTGGAACGCAAGCAGGTAGACATCTGTCCTCTCCTTATCTTTAGGAAAGAGAAAGCTGACCATTTTACCTATTAGCCTATAGTTTTGATAATTTCCTTTAGATTTATTAAATTATTAACTTTTCTTTATGTTACTACTATTTTAAATATTTTAGTGCAAAATAAGAAAGGATCTGCTATCATTCAGTCTGACACTCAGTTTATGAATGAGGGAGCTGAGGACCAGAGAGATTAATTTGCCTCAGGCTTCGAGAAGTGAATGCTTAGCTCAGTGGTTCCCAAACTTATTTGGCCTACCGCCCCCTTTCCAGAAAAAATATTACTCAGCCCCTGGAAATTAATTTTTTTTTAATTTTAATAGCAGTTACTCATCGCCCCCAAATGCACCTGTGGCCATCACCGCCCCCCTGGATTGCTGCAGCGCCCACCGGGGGGCGGTAGCGCCCACTTTGGGAATCACTGGCTTAGCTCCTGGGACAGGATCCTTCCCACCGCATCATTAATCTCTATTCCAGGGTTTGATCTTAGAAGGCATTACCCTGGCCTCATGGTATTTGTATGTGATGTGAATAGGAAATAAAGATTAAACTGAGCTAATACTTAGAGCAAAAAATACCAATAAGTAAAATAATCAGGGATGTGTTTACAGGTCTGTTTTTAATTCTCATTATTTATTTTAATATACTGTTTTTGCCTTTATCATACTTGTTATTTGGCGTACCTATCTGTAATTTAGAATATTTTCAATTCTAAGCAATTTAAGGCAATTAGTAAAAATGCAGACTTATACCCTGGCCGAGTGGCTCAGTTGAATACCTATAATGGGAATATATAATCTTTACTTTAACCTAATTTTATTTTAACTAATCATTATCTAATTAACAATTAATAACTTAATTATTATGTTATCCATTATTTTAACTTAATTATTTTGATGGCTGTCCTTCACAATGGAATTACAAAGACGATTCCTAAGGAATTTGTAAGTGGTCCTTTATTGCTATGACTTGCACTGCCAGTATGGTAGCCACTAGTCACGTGGCCATTTAAATTTAAATTTAAATTTTTTAAAAATTAAAAATTCAGTTTCTCACTCACTCTGGCCACATTTCAAGAGCTCGACAGTCACTTGTGACTGTGCCTGCTGTGTGGTGTGCACAGGGAGCTCCATTGGCCAGCACGGCTGAGGCCCCGCCTCTGTGGAGATGTCAACTGTAATGTGGAGGTGAACTCCCTTCTCCTCCAGTGATGCCTCACACATGTGCTATAAGGTAGTTTATTAGAATCTTTACCTTACAGAAAAGGAGTTTTTCTTGTACAATTTCAGGTACAAGTTTTGCAGCAAAACTGCCTGTCCCTACGCAGTTCTATACAGAACACCCAAGAACTACTGGCACAGGAGCAACAAAAGAAAGGAGAGTTGGAGGCTGCTATCTTACAGCTCAAGTCTGACCTAAGTATGGGAATAGGTGCTAGAAATTACACTGTAGTTAGTTTTTGGAGATTTTATGCAAAAACTCTTAAGATCCCAAATTCTTGAAGTGGCCAGTGTCATTAGTATTTCCCATGGGCCTGAATGTAAAAAAAGCTGATTTCCTTTCTATCTGTGGCACTGAGAAAAGAGAATGTTGGTGACCCTCTTAATTGTAAACTATTTTTATTTAGATATTTTTTCAAGTTTATTTAAGCGTTTGTGGACTTGGGAACATTTGGTTTCTAGAATCTAGATTGAATATTGGATACTGGAATGTTAATAAGGAAATAAAGCCATTAATCCTTGCTAACCTACTGATTCTAATCACTTATCATGTCAGACTCACCATTCTTCAAGTTACCAGTTTATTTTGGTTAACCTCTATTTATAGAAATGGATGTAAGGTGCCTTGGAGCTTAGATTAATCTTCTCATTGTACAGATGCATAAACTGCGTCCTTAGAGGTGTCAGAGCTAAGAAATGGAAGAGTCTAGACTTGATCCCAGGTTTCTCAGAGTCATGCTTCTTCAGCCCATCAGCCCTTACCCTGCTGCTGTTTTTGTTTTTATTATATATTTTTATTGATTTCAGAAAGGAAGGGAGAGGGAGAGAGAGAAACATCAATGATGAGAATCATTGATCCACTGCCTCCTGCACGCCCCCTACTGGGGATCGAGCTCCCAACTGGGGCATGTGCCCTTGACCAGAATTGAACCTGGGACCCTTCAGTCCACAGGCTGATGCTCTATCCACTGAGCCAAACCAGCTAGGGCTACTGTTTTTAATACATAGGTGAAAAGTAGTTTTCAGATAGTTTGGCTCTAGAGATCACAGAGTTACAGGACTGTGCCTCACATATGAATACACTTCAGTGGTTTACACAGAACTTTCACAGTAATGACCTCATGTAACATGCATGCTTCCCAGAGTTACAGAAGGAATAAATGGTGAAATGTGGCTGAACCTGGATCTCTTGACTCCAGGCCCAGTGTTCTTACTAGTGTGCCTTCTCTGCTCGCTGGCTGTGGTAGGGCAGGGAATACCAAAAGGGAAAATGAAAATTATGAAAAACAGAGCAAAGGGCAACCCATTCAGGGTTCTGACTTACTGCTTTAGCAGAAAGTACGCTTTTTCCTGATAGTTGTTGAGTAGTGAGTTATTCAGTGACATTCTCACTGATGATGCCCCAAGATAATTTTCTGTCTTCCTATGATTGCATGGCTACAGAAATATGTTACATTGTATGGTGCTACCGCATTATCTCATTTGAGCCTTCCAGCAGCCTTGTGAGAAAGATAAGAAAATAGAAGCCATTTAAAAAAATAAGATCTCTATCCAAGGACCCACAGTAAAGAGGATAGCTGGGACTAAAACTGTTCCCCTATTTCAGTCTTTGGTTTTATTTTCACCCTACATACTCTCTGTAGTTGAGAGTCTTTTTTCTCCACACAAAATCCTCCTGAGCTCCAGATGGAATGTTACTGCCAACTAAACATCTATACATGGTACCTTTCAGCTGCCTCAGAACGCATGATGAAGACACAAGTATTACGGTCCTCGTTCATTCTGTCCCCAAACCTGCCCCTTGCCCTGTCTTCCCTGCTGCCCCAGTCTGAACGCTAGATATGTTCGTGGATTCATCTGTCTGTTGCCTTTGTCCCACCTGTCCCCCACCACGACCAGACAGTTACCCCTGCTTTTTTTTTTAATTTTTAATTTTATTTATTTATTTTTGTTTGTTTTTATATTTTATTGATTTTTTACAGAGAGGAAGGGAGAGAGATAGAGAGTTAGAAACATCGATGAGAGAGAAACATCGATCAGCTGCCTCCTGCACATCTCCTACTGGGGATGTGCCCACAACCCAGGTACATGCCCTTGACCGGAATCGAACCTGGGACCTTTCAGTCCGCAGGCCGACGCTCTATCCACTGAGCCAAACCGGTTTCGGCTACCCCTGCTTTTTATTTCACGAGTCTGCTTGCCCTCCGTACCCCACTGTCATTACCTTAGAGCCAGCTCTCATTGTTTTACACTTTGGTTACTGCCACAGCTACTAAACGGACCTCCCTGTCTCTATGAGCCTCTGCTAGAGGGATCTCTTGAAGAAAAAGCTTTTGGTTGTGTGCCCCCTGGCTTAAAGTCTCTCAGATTCATCATCACCTGTGCATGGGGTGAAATGTGACTTCATTTCCCTTAGCACGTGGCTCTGGATCAGTTTCTTGATAATTTCCTGACTTAGTTTCTATAAAGAAGTGTTAGAAATACTTGTATCCTCCTTATTGCCACAAAACACAAACAAAAAGAAAGAAAATCAAAGCTTCTAAGAGAAAACATACTGTGTGGTTTCAGTGTAGTTGCACTGCGTCATTATCATCGTAGTGATGTGGACTCTTTGTTTTTAGTTTCTAGAGATGACCTTATTTCCAAGCTGGCTGAAGAAAATAAGGTAAGTTCTGAGGCTGGAGAGTGCAGAGGTGTCTTTCCTCTCTTCACTAAGTGATAGTTCCTCACTCGTGTTGGTTTATAGTCCTGATTCTTCCAAAATCTTTATTTTTAAAAAACTTTGTGTGAGTTGCATATTCAGAACAATTGTCAACCAGATCTTACTTTTATTGATCTTTTCTATTTTTTAAAGTTTCTATTTCATGTATTTCTGCTCTAATCTTAACTATTTCCTTCCTTCTGTTTACTGTGGGCTTGTTTGTTCTTTTTCTAGTTCCTTTAGGTGTAGAATTATATTGTTTATTTGGGATTTTCTTGTTTCTTGAGGTAGGCCTGTATAGTTATGAACTTCTGTCTTAGAACTGCTTTTGCCACATCCTATAAATTTTGGAAAGTGTGTTTTCATTTTCATTTGTTTCAAGATAGTTTTTTTAAATCTCTTGTTTGACTTCCTATTTGATCTGTTGGTTGGTTAGTAGCATGTTGTTTAGCTTCCACATATTAGTGTTTTTTTAAGTTTTCTCCCTGAAGTTGATTTCTAGTTTTATGCCACCGTGATTATAGAACATGCTTGAAATGACTTCAGTTTTTTTGGATGTATTGAGACTATTTTTGTGGCCTAATATTGATCTATCCTGGAAAATGTTCTATGTACGCTTGAAAAAAAATGTGTATTCTGCAGTTTTCAGATGAAATGTTCTATAAGTGTCTGTTAAGTTGATCTCGTATAATGTAATATTTAAGGCCATTAATTTTTTGGTCTGGATCTATCCATTGATGTGAGTTGGGTATTAAAATTCTCTACTATTGTATTACTGTGGATTTCTCCCTTTACATCAACTAATAACTACTTTATATATTTAGGTGTTATTATATTGGGTGCATAGATATTTACAATCATTGTAACCTCTTTTTGGATTGACTTTATAATTATGGATGTCCTTCTTTGACTTGTTTTACATTTTTTGTTTGAAAGTCTAATTACATTTTGTCTAATGTAATTAATGCTATTGCAGCTTTCTTTTCATTTCTGTTTGCATGGAATATCTCTTCCCATCTGTTCACTTGCAGTCTGTGTCTTTCCATTTGAAGTGAGTCTCTTGTAAGTAGCAAATAGGTGGGTCGTGTTTATCAGTCCATTCAGGTACACTGTGTCTTTTTGTTGGAGCATTTAATCCATTTACATTTAGAGTAATTATTGATAAGCATGTATGTATTGCCATTTTGTTAATTGTTTTTGTTTTTTTATAGTTTTCTTCTGTTTCTTTCTTCTTGATCTCTTCCATATAATTTGCTGTTTTCATTTAGTGTTTTGTTTAGGTTCCTTCCTCTTTGTTCTTTGTGTATCTTGTAAGGTTTTGGGTTTGTGGTTACCATGAGATATATGTATATCATTGTTATCTATAGCACTCCATTTTAATGTGATAGGTGTTTTAAGTTCAAATACAGGGTGTCCCAAAAAATGTATACACACTGTAACATCTGATAGCTCAATTTTTAAAATGAAATGTATTTTAATGAACACTGCCTTTATAATTATTCAAAGTATGCGTAGTCATTTTTTGGGACACCCTGTATATTCTATAAGGACTACATTTTTACTCCTCCTCCTCTTCATGATTTATGTTATTGATGTCATAGCTTAGATTTTTGTGTTGTGCAAACACAAAGTACTTAATTGTTGTTTGAGTTGAGTTTGATACTTTTTTCTTTAAACCTTCATAGTAGCTTTTTAAGTGTCTGATTTGCTGTATTTATTGAATATTTAGCTTTACCTGTGAAGTTTTTTCTTTCTCATCTATTCTTATTTCTGGTTATGGCCTTGCCTTTTCTACTTTAAAAAGACCCTTTCACATTTCTTGTAAAGCTGGTTTAATGGTAATGAAGTCCTTTAGTTTTTCTTGTCTGGGACAGAGCAGGTATTTTGAGAGAGATGCATGTAATAGTAGATCATACATGTAAAAGAGAGAGAAAATGTTTTCTCCTATAGAATGTGCAGATGTCTCTCAACAAGGAACATGAGAAAAATGGATATTTGAGGTCTGAAATAATATCCCTTCATGAAGCAGCAGAGAAAGTACAGGTAAGTCTTCTCATTTCTCTAGTTTTTTAGATGTTACTTAATTCTGTTCAATTAAGGAACTGAGAGCCAAGATTTATCCTGATTATATATTTTCATACCATTGCCATCATCCAAATTTTAATTTTCATAAGATCTACTTCATCTGTGAAATATTATCAAATTAACTACATTTCTCATTTCATTCTCCAAATTCCTATGACACATGAGTTTATGAGATATACTGCTAGGTCATGCACTAGTTCACACTTTGCCTTTGTTTGCTTTCTAATTTACTCTTTAAATAGTATATACCTTTCTTTCCTCTTATAAACTTAAAAGCAGTTCAGTGTCAAGGGCTGTGTCAAATACTTTCTTTTATGCTCTGTAGCAAATAGCACAGTAGGTACCTCATAAATGCTGGCTGGATTTTGGAAGTGGTGTGCCCGTTTTCTATGGGATAGTAGTTCCAAATTTCACTGATTTTTTTACATATGTATGTGTATGGAGAAGAGTCACCAAATATGCAGGCAGACAAGTTCTCGGAGGGCCCTATGAGTTCTACAAATATACTCATTTTAGGAGTTTTATGAATTTTGCAGCAAGCTGGGTAAATAATAAATCTTGATTTTTTTGGCTAAGAGAGCTATAAAATTATAGAATTGTCAAATTAGAGTGGGGCCAAAGAAAGGCATTAAAATGAAAAATTTTTTAAAGAGGTTTTATATATACAGGGTGTTCCAAAAAATGTATACACACTTTAACAGCTGATAGCTTAATTTTGAAAATGTATCTTAATAAACACTGCCTTTATAATTATTCAAAGTGTGTATATATATTTTGGGGGGAACACCCTATATATAAAATTTGTGTTTTTAAGCTAATTCAGTTTCTTTGATCAGTTATGAATGAAACTCTATCAAATGACTTTCTGGAGCCTCAGCTTTTAATATTATTTCTAACACTCAGGTAGAGCAGAAAAGGGTGACACAGACTTTTCAAGAACAAAAGTTACTGCTGGATGCAGCCCATGCCAGTATCACAAGTGAGCTGCAGAATCTTAAGAATGAGAAAACGCAACTCCAGGCACATCTGTAAGTCACTTGTGGGCAACTTCTTATGCGTCTTTTGTCCTTGCATTCGTACTTCTTATCTTTAATGGGAACCTTTAATTCTGCATTTGCTGGGCCAGGCACTGTGCCCTCAGGAACTAGTTCTGTGAGAACATGGTGACGACTGCTCCCAGGCGGCAGGGGTGCTCTACGAGAACATCAGTCTCTGCGGGAGAACTCTCATGCTGCTTTCCTGTCTCCTTGGTCTTTCCTGTAGCAACCACTTAATCCTCGAGCACAACCAGTGTCTCCAGAAGGCCCAGGATGCTGAGAAGAGGACAGCGGTGCAGAAGGAGCTGCTGGAATCAACTATCGCGAGACTGCGCGGGGAACTGGAAGCGTCGCTGCAGGAGAAGACCTCTCTGCTGGGCGAGAAGGAGAGCCTTCAGAGAGAGGTGGGTGGAGGCAGGTTTAGGCGAGCTCCTCGTGTTTTAAATTGTATCTTAAGTGTCAAAGACAAGAAAGACCACCCAGATGCAGTTGGTCACAGTTGCTCATTAAATAAATATTGAGGTGGCTAATCTGTCTTTTAGCAAGTGAAATAGTCTGTGCCAAATAGAATATCCCCTTATGCAGCACTAGTGAAGCTAACTAATAGTCCACACACATCCTCGTGTTAGATTAGGGGTCAGATTTTTAGAAATTGATTTCCCTGAGGGAGTGAATAATGTATGTTAGGGGGAACAGCCCTGTCTCCCTAGTTAGGAAGGACTAGCAGGGTCTGACATGCAGACGTGTCTTTCTAATTGCAGGGCTGTTTGTGACGTCTGCTTTGCCTCAGACTCCCTGAGTGACCCCTTTTCTGAGAGGATGTGCTATCGGCAGTGTAGGTATTCATTGCATGCAGGGTGTGTCTGCTGTAGGGGCGCCTGCCGCTGCTTCAATACTGACCCACTTCTCCTCCTTCCCCCTTGGGCAGGTGAATAAAAACGAGCAAGAAAAAGCACAAGAAAAATGCAATTTGGAAAAGGAATTGGCTAAATACAAGGTATTCCACGTTTTATTTCATCTTCTCCTGTCTCACTGCCATCTGGATCAGTTCATCTTAATGACAAGATGGGTTATTTGGTTGCATACCAAGGCGTGGGGGCTAGAGAAGCGGGAAGCTGCTGCGGCTCCAAGCACTCAGTCCTGCAGCTCGTGGAGCCGGCTTACTGTGAGCGTCTGGTGCTCCCCAGGGAGTCATCACTGCCTCCCTCTGGCCACTGAGCGGCTTAGCCAGCAGGTCCCCTGAGGGGGCTCATGGGCACGTGGGAGGCCAGGGTGACTGCTGACCATGCTGTTTTTTGTTTTGTTCTGTTTGTTTTTTTAAACTAACTTCGGCTTCCTAAGTACCGATTAGCACCTGCCACTTTATCTGCAAGGTCCCCTTTTCTGGGTTCTAAAAAGATAGAATTGGCCAGAGAAACAAATACAATTATTATTAAAGTAAAAAAAAAACAAAACACACCCAACAATCTTTAAAACATTGCTGCTTGCATTTCAGAATTTGAAGAGAGTTAAGGTTATGCATCACTGTTATCTAGAGAACATATCTAGAGCGTCAAGAACTCGCCTACCCCAGACAGTAGGTCCAGCAGCAGATGTCAGGACAGACGTCAGGCCCTGGCTGTCCCTTGGCTTCTGACTGAACTAACGAGCTTTTGTATTACCAGATATGTGAGCAGTTTTACATTTTTATTTCTCATTTAAGAATTGGGAACAAAAGAAAAGCTAAGTTCTTAGCTCAAGCTCAAATACCATTCACCAAGCTGGCAGGGGCCCCCTGTGGTTAAGTGTCTCATACCCAATAAATTGAAAATAGTCCACTGTAAAAAGTCACTGAATGAACTAACTTCTTGGGGGTCAGGACTTTGTTGGTGTCAATTTGGCCCAAACAGGCTTTTTAAATTTTGGAAAACTGGCAGCTACTATTAAATTCATGAATGTTTTTTGCTTAAAAATATTAGTGAATGTTACAGGGCTAAGGCAAATCCTGTATTCTGTGATTCAAAAACAGCATTATTACTTTGCTTGTCTGATTTCAATTGTCTTAATGTAGGCCGAGTGTAGCTGTATTCTGTGATTCAAAAACAGCATTATTACTTTGTCTGATTTCAATTGTCTTAATGTAGGCCGAGTGTAAGGCGATGGGACTGGAAGGTGCTTGCTTAGAGTGGTTGTATTAGGCAGTGGTAATGCTTTTAGAGTCCTATTTTTTGTCTAAATTGATTTTTTAACGTGTGTTTGTAAATCTCTGGGTTTTTGGAGTCAGGTTTACTGAGTTGTAATTTACATAGAGAAGTTCACCCTTTTCTGTGTTTGGCTCTGAGTTTGGCAGCACATGCAGGCATGTGATTACCACCAAAATCAAAATATAGAACATTTCTCTTGTCCCAGAAAGCTCCCTGGGTCCTTTGTAATCAACCTCTTCCTGCACCCTGGTAACCACTCATCTGCTTTTCTGTCCCTGTAGTTATCTTTTCCAGAACATCCTATAAATGAAATCATACAGGATGGTAGACGTTAAGTCTGGTTGCTTCTATTTAGTGTAAAGCCATTTTGCTGTATCATAGTTTGTGTTCCAACATATAGATGTATCACAGTTTCTTTACCCTTTGCCAAATGAAGGACATCTGGGTTGTTCCCTGTGTAAATATTCACATGTGAACATATATTTTTATTTCTCTTGGGTAAATATCGTGAGTTGGATTTCTGGATCCTGTGGTAAGTATATGTTTGAATAACAGACTACTCAACTGTTTTCCAAAGGATGTGTGTCATCTTGCACTCCTACAAAGACATATATGAGTTGCATTTTCTCTCCATTCTTACCAACACTTGGTATTTGTCAGTGCTTTTTGGTTTAGCCTTGTAACTGGTGAGCAGTGGTATATGATTGTGGCTGTAATTTGCATTTCTCCAATGACTAATAATAGTGAGCATCTTTTCATCTGCTTATTTGCCATCCACAACTTGAATTGTCTCTTCAAATCTTTTAACCATGTTTAATTCAAATGTTTGCTTTCTTACTATTGATTTTTCAGAGATTTTAAAATATAGTCTCATATTAATTCTTAAAAAAAATTATATTTATATATACATACAAATATTTTATCAGGTATATGTGTTATATATATTTTCTTCCATTTTATGCCTTGTCTTCTCATGTTCTTTCAAAGAGCAGTTTTATATTTTGGTGCTTAGTTTATCAATCTTTCAAATTCTGTGGATCTTACTTTTTGTGTCATATCTAAGAAATTTAAACTAAGCTCACAAAGATTTTCTCCTTTGTTCTTCTCTAGAAGGCTTATAATCTTAGGTTTTACATGAGGTCTATGATCCTATTCAAATTAATTTTTGTATATCATTCAAGGTACGGTTCAGGTGCATGTTATTGTGAGGTGGATGTCTGATTGTTCTAGTACCTTGTATTATTGGGATATAATTATTACTATAAATTCACCTTCTTAAATTATACAGTTCAGTGGTTAGCATATTCACAAGTTTATGCAAACATCACCGCTCTCTAATTCTAGAAGCTTTTTATGCAAAAAGAAACCCAGTACCCGTTAGCGGTTACTCCCTATTCACCCCTACCCCAGCCCCTGGCAACTACTGATTTCCTTTTTGTCTCTGGATTTCTCTCTTCTGGACATTTCATATAAATGAAATGTATGTAGACTAGTATGTATGTAGTCTTTTGGGTCTGGCTGCTTTTCACTTAGCATGATGCTTTCGAGGTCTATCCATATTGTAGGATATGTCAGTACTTGATTCTATAGATAGCTGAATAATATTCACTGTATGAATATACTATATTTTGTTATTCATTCTCAGTTGATAAACATTCAAGCTGTTCCACTTTTCAGCTACCAAGAATAATGCAATGAATGTTTGTACAGTTTTTTGGTGAGCATGTTTTTCATTTTCTTTGGTATATTTTCCCCAAGAGTGAAACTACTGGGTCACGTGATAATTCTGTTTACCATTTTAAGAAACTGCCAAACTTTTACAAAGCAACTATCATTTTACAATCAATCCCACCAGCAATGTATGAGGATTCCAGTATCTCCACATCCTCATTTATACTTGTCATGGTCTGTTTCAAAAAAAAAAACACACACTAAAAAGTATCACACAAACAGCAGTCACCATCCTCATAGCTCAGTTTTGTGTCAGCAAAATGTTCAAGGATGTTCATGATTCCAAGATTTTCCAAGACAGGGCTCCCCAACGCTTACATGGGATGTACTTGCTTAAAAAGAAAAACGTTCTGGACATACCTCAGGAGCTTTTGCCACTTGCTCTATTGTTTCAAATTCCACAAGGCAAATTCCTTTGGATCTCCAGTAGACGTATAGTGTAGGCTACTTATATAAACAACATTGCCACATTTCCAAAATACTCTTTCAATCCAGCTGTGATGAGCAGTTTTGGGAAGTAACTCCTGTGATAAATTAGAAGCAGTATTAAATAATGTAAGAATTCCTACTAAGGTCAACCAGTTTTACTTGAATATTACAAAAATAAAATAAAAATTTATTCTACCCATCTTATTGGATGTGAAGTATCTCACATCCAGTTGTTTCATGTATCAGTACTTCTTTTCTTCTAATGGCTGAGTAATGTTTATTGTGTATATATTCAGTGGATTCATGAACAACACGGGTTTGACCTGCCTGAGTACACTTATACATCAATATGAATTATTTCTCTATTTTATTTCGCTTTTTTTCAAAATTTTTCTCAGCAGTATGTTGTAATTTTCAGCATATCAAATATTGAACATATGTTTTTAGATTTGTATCTAAGTATTTCATGGGTTTGGGTAATTATTAATATTTAAATAAATGCCAAGTATCAGAAGAACTTCCATTTCTAGTAAATGTAAACTGTGTAAATTTATAATAACCCTCCCTTCTGCTGAAGACAACTAGAAACTTGAAAAAATATAAAAGAAAAATCATTTTTAAAATCATCATAGCGCGATCGGATTGAAAATCCCCAGATATAAAGGTAGAGAACATGTTCATAAGATACTTTCTATTTTACAGTTGGACATGTCATGTTAAATAAGTTAATATTTTTGGATCTGGCATAAGGAGTCTATGTATAGGTGGTAAATGGATTTCTTTCTCCTTTTGCGTTTCAAAGGCAGACGTAAACGCATTAACCCACAGCCTGCAGGCTCTGGAGGAAAGGAATAAGGGCCTGGCCGATCAGGTGGCTTATCTGGAGCTTCAGCAAGACGAGGCCGATTACCATGGGGTGGGTATAAAAAGGTCAGTCTTCAGTAGGAAGTGATGACTAATGAGTTTTTAAAGAGGTCAGGAGATGGGCTTGCTTTCTTTCCTTTCCTTCCTTCTTCCTTTTCCTTTTCCTTTTCCTTTTCCTTTCCTTCCTTCCTTTCCTTTCCTTTCCTTTCTTCTTACACAGATGATCTATAATGCTGAAAAGCACAGAGATTGCTGATGTTTTAAAAACATCTGCTCTTCTATGAATTGTGAAGAAGAAACTTGTATTTTCCCCGTCTGACAGTTTACTCCATTACGTCATCAGTTTTAAGTTTGATTTCTAAAAGCTATTTAACAAGGCCAGTGCATTACAAACAAATGGCAAAGTTCTTAAAAACATCTTCTCCCTGTGGTAAAGGGGATTTAAAGAGATGATTGGTCTGTGAAGAGAGAATACGTTTCCTATGTGCCTTTGAATACTTGAAATTTAATGATTGCTTCTACAACATGCAAATAAGCTTTGGAAATTCCATGGACGCCCTAATGTGAGTCTATCTTAATCTGAACTAAATTCTCTCAAACTGTGTCATAAGCTGCTCATTGCTTCAACTATGAAAAATTACAGCGTAAATGTAAGTCCTTTTACATTTTCATGGCTTTAGAGCCAGCCTGCCTAGGTTTTTCAATCTTGGCTGAGATTCTTGATGATGCTGCTTAACCTTTCTGAGCCTCAGTTTCTTAAATCTGTCAAAATGGAGAGAATCATACTATTATTAGGAGGTTGAGGGTTGTTCAGGGGGTTAAGTTAACACATGTAATGCATATATCAGACATCTAACATTTATTGAATTCTTGGTATCTGAATTGACCCCGGGTAAGAAGGTCTTGAGCTCCTGTTGGAGTGACTAGAGGCACTGGCTAATTCCCAGGGTCTCTCGGGCCAGTCCTCCCTTCCCCGAGACTAAAGATTCCTCCCTGTCCTTTGCTTGTTGGCCAGGTCTCAGCGGGGCTTCTTCCCCATTTCCTTTTGGTCTGGAAGACCGCCTCTCAGCCTGCGCCCACACCCGTGAGCAGGCCTGTGGCCTTACCTTATTCCTGACTTTGACAGATCTTGCCAGTGATTTGGTCCAAGTTGATTCTTGCCTGCAGACCACACTTCTTGAAAAGGTCTCCCGATGAGAGCCCACCCCTCCAGCCTGCAGACCCGTGTCTGTCCACTTAGAATCTGCTCTGACCACGGCAGCTGGGAAGCTCTGCAGTTGGCAGTAGCAGGCTGAGGGATGAGGTCGAGATTTCAGGGTTATTTTTTAATCTTAACAATACTGTTAAGCCTATTTCCATTCAGTGCTGGCAGTGTAATTTGTTCTTTGAGAGTTCACACTTGAAATTCTCCATAAAAGCTTCCTTGTAGTCTAACCTCTTATTGACACACTTGAGATGATACACATGAGTGTGTGTTGTGTATGTCCTCCCACCCTCGACCCCCTCAGATGTGAACTCAGGCAATCCTGGTTTCCACCCTTGGCTCCATTTATGTGTGACCTGGGCGGGTTCTTAATGTCATTGGGGATCTTCCCTAACTGGGGTTCCCACAGCACACTGCATGCCCATACAGAATAACTGATACGTGGATGAGAAATTGACCTGTTCATGCATCTGCCTTCACTCTTCTAATGCAAGAACAGGAGTTACTAATCTTTATACTCCCTGGCCTAGTGCCTAATACATAAGAGGTGTTGAAGAAACGTTGATGGAGGAGAACACAGAGGGTCCTGTCTGCCCTGCGGATGGGGAGGATTAAATGTGTGTAGAGTGTCCACCACAGGGCCTAGCATACAGTTTCCCCACATAAATACTGTTCTCTTACTTTTTCTTCACACCTCCTAATTTTAAGTGTGTTTGTGCCATTTCAGCCTTTAATAATGGTGTAATTAAGCCCATTCCCACAAGCAGTCATGCAGGAAACCTCTGTGAGAAAAGATTTAAATGTGGGAAGGTGGCTATTCCTGATTTCAAGTTAAATGACTATCCTCCCCACCTTTCTTTTGGGTTCTAAACATTTCAAATAGTACCACCATACAAAAATATAGTCCCCTGTGCAGCTAGAGCATTAATGACTTGAAGTTAAAAAAGAACTGAATCTTAAAACCAGGAAGATGTGCGTCAATGTACCACTGGCAGGTGTCAAAGTTGGTTCCATCTGCTGGGGACCTGTCATACTACTTGTTAAATACATTATTTTGAATAAGATCCTTCTTACAGCCTTCTTATAAAATAGCTTTGCCAAGATGCAGTATCTGTTTTTATGTATTCTTCTAACAGCTTCGGCTAACTTTCACAGCTTACCTGGATTTTTTGAATGATTTCAGAAATCATTTTGTGGCTTTTTTGGCCACCTGCCTTTGAGACCTTAAGATAATTTGTTTGCTTCCTGCTTTTCCAAGGAGTAAGCCTTTGTGTTTGAGTTACAGTGTATATTCTAACCACTTGCATTTTTCTTTGTAACCTGTTTCTCAGGTGCTTTGCTCTGCATATTTAATAACCTTTATAGTATTTTGCCTAGATTACTTAAGCAACGGTTGCCTTCCACAACTCAGAATTGGAGCTGTTCATTCATTTAAGTGGTCTTTCTCTAATCTTTGATCTTCCATTGTTTCTCTTAAGTACAGGGCCTATTCAAATAATCTGCAAACAGTAATTTAAGTTATTGCTTTCACATTGATTTTCCTTTGACAACTGGTAACCATTTCTTTTTGTCATAAATTTAAATAAGTGACCATGTGTCCAATATCAGGTTTTTATTTTGCTTGGATAGTTTTCTCTTATCATTTCATTAGCATTCTCTTTAGTGGCAAAAGAAAGTCTTTTAAAGGTGTATTTAAAATATTAATAGAATTTCGATATGCCTTTGCCTAAAAGAGAAAATTTTATTGAAGAAAAAGGTGCTATTATTTTTTTAAAATTCCTAGACACCTTTTAAAAGAGACCCAGACCATCTAAGTTATTCCATGAAAAGCCTTTCCACATTCCAAGAAAGCTGAGTGATTTTTGAGTGTTTAGTATTTGCTCTAGCGGCATATTTTAGGTTAAATCTAGCCCGTGGTGTTTTTACACACTATTCCTACACTTTACAGCACTTTGGGGCACATTGATTTATAGAACTTGGAACTGAATTTTAATAATCAGGGTTTTACAGTTATGGTTTAGCTATTTTTGCAGCATTACTAGCCATCCTTTCATTTATTTTTTACTGAAGATGTGGTTGAAGCATAATCCCAAACTATAATGTTTCATTCATGGAATGATTTTACATTAGAGTTTCTAAAATAGAAAAGTTTTGGTAAAGGAGGCTTGTATGTCTTCCACAGACAGATAATTGATGATTAATTTTATGATAATACATTAGTATTAGTCTTCTATTTATTTGATGGCAGTCCACATTTCCCTTAGGTTATTTTGAAACCAATACTTTATTGGTCTGAATGCTTTTAAAAATTTTCCTTTGCCTTAGTGGTAGCAACACATAGAGATTTTTTTAAAAACTTTAAGAAACAATGTATGAATATGCATATTATACATGAATTAAATATTGCTTTGATAAGACAAATACTTAGATGGTCATAATAGTTAATAGCCCAGTGACACCTAATATTCAGTATATGTTTTTATATTGAATGTGTGTAATTTTAGAGTAGATGGTATACAAGGATTCATGACTCTTACGTTTGTTTTGTTGTGTTTTTTTAATCAAGTCTAGACTGTCTAAAATGTCCTAATTCTTCTAGTTCAGGCAACAACCGAGGAGAAAACAAAATCTAGACTAGTATGCTCGCTTGTGCTATCATGAATATATATGGAACAGAGGAAAATATGAGTAACGTGTTATTATATAGCAATCTAGTTTGAAGTGTGTCTTTTCTTTTACTTGGAAATAAGTGTGTTGGATTCACAACACTTGAAATAAAGGGCAGTACAAAGTGATGGCTAAAGAATAGCTGTACCTGTCAGAGAAATTAAGAATTTCTCCTTGTAAATTAATATCCCTACATATATGGTTTCATCATTATCAACTTGCCCAAAGTTGAATATAACACAAAAGTCTAAATTCTTTGGCTTTAAATGCTTTAAAGGTTCTCTGTTATTTATTCACAAATAAAGCAAATGTAAGCCAGAAGTAGTGAATTATGTCAATATTTCCCAGCACCTTAAACTCCAGATTCACTGCAGAAGGTCTGTAGTTCAGTAGGCAGCTTGAATGATGGAGGATTTGCTTGTGTCTGTATTATTTCACAGTTGATTTGTGAAGATACTTTTGACATCAGTGTTTCCTGTTATCAAAAAAACAACATTGAAATTTATTATGGAGGGTGAGACTTCCCATGTTTAATCACTAATATTGTTCCTAAAGTACCAAGAAGGCCCAAAATGTAATCAAAAGAAAACTATGTTATACTTATTTCACTGACAAAGTTTGATGGAAAAAATGCCAGTATTAAATAGGCTGTTTGAATGATGAAAATATGCAATTTCATGAATGATAGAGCTTTCAGTAATGTTTGACCCAGATAACACTGTGTTCAGTGTTTGATCAAAACAGTGTTTTTCGTTTCTGCCTTTGACTCTGATTAGCTATTTTTGCAGCATTACTAGCCATCCTTTCATTTATTTTTTACTGAAGATGTGGTTGAAGCATAATCCCAAACTATAATGTTTCATTCATGGAATGATTTTACATCAGAGTTTCTAAAATAGAAAGTTTTGGTAAAGGAGGTCTGTATGTCCAGAAAATTGATGATTAAATTTATGATAATACATTAGTATTAGTCTTCTATTTTTTTGATGGCAGTCCACATTTCCCTTAGGTTATTTTGAAACCAATACTTTATTGGTCTGCATGCTTTTAAAAAAATATTTTCCTTTGCCTTAGTGGTAGCAACACATAGAGATATTTTAAAAAACTTTAAGAAACAATGTATGAATATGCATATTATACATGAATTAAATATTGCTTTGACAAGACAAATACTTAGATGGTCATAATAGTTAATAGCCCACTGACACCTAATATTCATTATACTTTTTATATTGAATGTGTGTAATTTTAGAGTAGATGGTATACAAGGATTCATGACTCTTACGTTTGTTTTGTTGTGTTTTTTTAATCAAGTCTAGACTGTCTAAAATGTCCTAATTCTTCTAGTTCAGGCAACAACCGAGGAGAAAACAAAATCTAGACTAGTATGCTCGCTTGTGCTATCATGAATATATATGGAACAGAGGAAAATATGAGTAACGTGTTATTATATAGCAATCTAGTTTGAAGTGTGTCTTTTCTTTTACTTGGAAATAAGTGTGTTGGATTCACAACACTTGAAATAAAGGGCAGTACAAAGTGATGGCTAAAGAATAGCTGTACCTGTCAGAGAAATTAAGAATTTCTCCTTGTAAATTAAAGTTATGGCTTAGCTATTTTTGCAGCATTACTAGCCATCCTTTCATTTATTTTTTACTGAAGATGTGGTTGAAGCATAATCCCAAACTATAACTATATAATGTTTCATTCATGGAATGATTTTACATTAGAGTTTCTAAAATAGAAAAGTTTTGGTAAAGGAGGCTTGTATGTCTTCCACAGACAGATAATTGATGATTAATTTTATGATAATACATTAGTATTAGTCTTCTATTTATTTGATGGCAGTCCACATTTCCCTTAGGTTATTTTGAAACCAATACTTTATTGGTCTGAATGCTTTTAAAAATTTTCCTTTGCCTTAGTGGTAGCAACACATAGAGATTTTTTTAAAAACTTTAAGAAACAATGTATGAATATGCATATTATACATGAATTAAATATTGCTTTGATAAGACAAATACTTAGATGGTCATAATAGTTAATAGCCCAGTGACACCTAATATTCAGTATATGTTTTTATATTGAATGTGTGTAATTTTAGAGTAGATGGTATACAAGGACTAATGACTCTTACGTTTGTTTGTTTTTAATCAAGTCTAGACTGTCTAAAATGTCCTAATTCTTCTAGTGCAGGCAACAACCGAGGAGAAAATAAAATCTAGACTAGTATGCCCTCTTGTGCTATCATGAATATATTTCGAACAGAGGAAAATATGAGTTACATGTTATTATATAGCAATCTAGTTTGAAGTGTGTCTTTTCTTTTACTTGGAAATAAGTGTGTTGGATTCACAACACTTGAAATAAAGGGCAGTACAAAGTGATGGCTAAAGAATAGCTGTATCTGTCAGAGAAATGAAGAATTTCTCCTTGTAAATTAATATCCCTACATGTATGGTTTCATCATTATCAACTTGCTCAAAGTTGAATATAACACAAAAGTCTAAATTCTTTGGCTTTAAATGCTTTAAAGGTTCTCTGTTATTTATTCACAAATAAAGCAAATGTAAGCCAGAAGTAGTGAATTATGTCAATATTTCCCAGCACCTTAAACTCCAGATTCACTGCAGAAGGTCTGTAGTTCAGTAGGCAGCTTGAATGATGGAGGATTTGCTTGTGTCTGTATTATTTCACAGTTGATTTGTGAAGATACTTTTGACATCAGTGTTTCCTGTTATCAAAAAAACAACATTGAAATTTATTATGGAGGGTGAGACTTCCCATGTTTAATCACTAATATTGTTCCTAAAGTACCAAGAAGGCCCAAAATGTAATCAAAAGAAAACTATGTTATACTTATTTCACTGACAAAGTTTGATGGAAAAAATGCCAGTATTAAATAGGCTGTTTGAATGATGAAAATATGCAATTTCATGAATGATAGAGCTTTCAGTAATGTTTGACCCAGATAACACTGTGTTCAGTGTTTGATCAAAACAGTGTTTTTCGTTTCTGCCTTTGACTCTGATAGCGGAAGCCTCTCCTACGGTCCGAGGGCTGTGACCATTTGCACATCCCGTTCTCTTCCAAGACTGTCTGAGCTCACACTGTATACCTGTAACCACTGATGCAGCCCCCACGTCTGGGCTGGACCATGGCTACAGAGGAAGGACTGATGTAGCAAAAATAGAATTAATAAGTAAAGAAGTGCCCCTGGGACTCTTCGGGCACTCGCTCTCCTTGTCTGCCTCCCAGCGTGTTGCAGAGCAGCACCTGGCTGTCATGGGCAGGGGAAGAGGCAGCGGTAGGCAATAAGTAGGAATCCTGGTTGCATTGGTAGGAAAATGGTGAGGTGCAGATACTGTTTGAAAGGACAGTGATGGTTCCCTTGCATGCCTGATGCACTGAACCATGTCTGCTTGCTTCATCAGCTTGCCCGACAGAAGGTGGAAAATGTCTTGGGAAAAATTACTCAGAGTAAAAGTAAACTGGCCTATGAAAAGGGAAAACTCCAGGTATGAGGTTTTATTTTCTGAATTTTGTTGTCTAACCTTTTAATGTTATTTGTCAGTCTAAATATTGATGAATTTTGAGAGTACCTAGTCTGTCATTTACTAATTACATAACTTTGGATCAGCCTTCGAACCTCCCTAATTTTATTACTGCATTAAAATCTAAGTGACTTCTATTTACGTACCTATACTGTAATGTTAAAACCTTCAATCTCGAAGCCAAAGGCCATTCTGTGAAGCTTTATTATAATTGTTTAATGCAAGGTCATTTACTGAGAATGTAGAGAGCCTGTGTTCTCTCTTTGCTGAATTTTGTCTAACTTTCCTAAAGAGAAATAACCCTGGAAATTGGTCCTCTGAGGCACCAGAATAGATGAGTGAATGGGATGATACCACTCTTCCTTTGCAAAGGTTTTGTTTGTTTTGTTTTAATAAAGTTTTTATTGAACTATAACATATATACAGAAAAGTACACAGGTCACTGCCTAGTAAATTTTCACAAAGTAAAGCTACTCATGCGATCAGCACTCAGATCAGGAAATAGAACATTCCAGAACTCATGGTATAGCCTTTCCCAGTCACTATTTCCAAGAAAGGTAATTCCCATCCTCACTTCTGACACCTCAGATTAATGGTTTCTGTACTTGAACTTTAAATAATAATACAGTGTATATATTTTTGTATCTTGTTTCTTTCACCCAACACTGTAATTGAGAGCTTCATCTATGTTGTTTGTTGTAATTCTTTGGCTTAAATTGCTGCTTGGTATTTTATTATATAAATACTAGAGGCCTGGTGCATGAAATTCATGCACTGGGGGGGTCCCTCAGCCCAGCCTGCACCCTCTCACAGTCCAAGAGCCCTCGGGGGATGTCTGACTAATGCTTAGGTCCGCTCCTAAGCCGTCAGTCGGACATCCTTAGTGCTGCCAAGGAGGTGGGAGAGGCTCCCACCACCGCCGCTGCGCTCGCCAGCCATGAGCCCGGCTTCTGGCTGAGTGGTGCTCCCCCTGTGGGAGTGCACTGACCACCAGGGGGCAGCTCCTGTATTGAGAGTCTGCCCCCTGGTGGTCAATGCGTGTCACAGCAACCGGTTGTTCAGTTAACTGGTTGTAATGGTCGCTTAGGCTTTTATATATATAGATTCGCTTTAAAAAAGGGAAAAAATCTGTGCTATGCTGAAATTATCACAATTTCTTGAATGTATTTTCACACTTTGGCAGTTCAGGTTGTTTTTACTTTGAAGCTCATTTCAAACTGTGAAAGGGTTAACATTGTAGGTATGTCCTGCTTCATTTCAAATGTACCATATGTAGTGAAGAAAAAAAAAACTAGAAAATGCATTGATTGCGTTAGTTTAAATACTTGCCTTACAAAGCGTATCCAAATAAGACTTCCTTTCCATCTCCCTTAGCTGTCTCAGAGTTTCCCTAGTGTTGTATTGAGTGCCTGCATCCATCTCCGTCTGTGTATTTGGGCACTGGAAACAGTGTGCGGATGTGACCTTGCCCGAGTGTCTGCTGGTCCTGTGCTGGCTGCTGCGCTGGCCGTGGGAGCTGCGTGGGTAGTCATGGCAGAAACACCCGAGATCTGGGCCGCGGGATGCATTTACTTCTGTGTCCTTTCCCATTCGAATGTCCTGAGTTAGAAATCCTACCGAATAAGAAATTCAGTGTAAAAACTCAGGACTCTCGATAAGAACATGTTATCTGACAAGCATGTCAGCACTGTGCTGAGTGCCCGGGGGGAGGCAGGGCAGATCCCCTGAGGAGCGCTGTGGCATGAGGATAGTCCGTGTTGTGCTGGGAGAGAGGCACGTCGGAAAGTCCTCAGTGACGCAGCCACTTCCCATTGGGCTCATAGGTTGACGCTTGCTTGTGTTTCAAATGAGAGTAACAGCTGCATCCCCGCCTCCCTTCAGAGGCAGCATTTCCATTCTGAACCGTAAGTGGGAACCATGATGACTTTTTACTGGTGGCACGTGCTTTTCTCCTGTGCGCTGTGGGAAAGGCGACCGAACGGCCACCAGGAGGGAAGGAAGGACCCTGCTGATGGCTCAAGACACAACGTGCTCTCATGCAGCTCTCACGCAGCCTTTCAAAAAACACTGCAAGCACGCAGAGCTCAGCAGCTCTTCAAATGTCCAGAGCTCCAGCCAAGGGTGCTTGCCCCCCCGGTAGGAAACAAGAAGATACCACAAGAGAAACAAGTTTTTTAAATTAAAACTTGGGGTGAAATTTTTCCTGATTTAAGAATAGGCTCAGCAATGTTAGTTGTTGATTTGTATGAGAAAGTTGGGAATAAGAGGAAGAAAATGTAGAAAAACATAATTTGGAGATGTCTGAGTAAATATTAATGCTAATCATTTTCCCCAAGTGATCAAAATCTTTAAAGGCAAAGATGTGAGTGGTCACTTTTATGAGTTAGTTCTAAAACACAATTCAGCATATAATTCCATTTATTCAATTTTTGTAATTCTGCTAGTGAAAACACAGACTGTCTCCTTGCATGTTGACAATTCTAATGATCCATATTTTAAAAGAAGTTTGAATGCCAGATACCACAGTTCCTTTAAAATTGAAAGTTATTACCTACAAAGTCTCACTGTTATAGTCATGAGTCATGTTAATTTGGAATTTCCATAAGCAGTAGAAGCCGAATGAATTATCTCTGTACATAAAAACGGATTTAGCTTATTTTAGCTGATGAAGTCGCTACGTATTTCAGTTGAAAGAACTTTTTGCATTATTAGAAAAACTTAGGATTGCTTTTTACAGGTTTTAGGGATTCTCTAAATTTGTTTTGAAACTCATGAAATCTTTTTTTCCCTTTTGGAGTATATAACTATATATACAGTATCTTATTATTGACGAGGCTTATTTTTATTATTCTTTGGCCTTTTCCCTAGATAAAAGTGAAACAGCTGGAAGAGCAGCTACATTCTTTCACTGAAACCTGCTCACAGAATGACCATCTGCGCAAGTTGAACAAGGCTCTGGAGGGCAAATACACTCAGGTGTGATTGGCAGCTACAACAGATGGCTGTTGAGCGGTTTTAACTCATTTTTAAGAGATGGATGCCTTTTTCCCACCTGACCAAACAGTGCCAGAAAGATGAATATTCTCACTTAACTCAGTTCAACAAGCATTTTTTAAACACACAGTATGTACAAGGTTCTGCTAAGCCATCGAGGCATTCACAAAATGCCTGAAGCTCGCTTACGCTCTAATTTGAGGCTTAGAAATGTGCTCAATAAACTATTATAGAATAGAAAGCAGGACTTTCAGAAACAAAGTAGCTTGTATTTTGAGCATTCATAGGAAACACATTACGATGGAGCTTTCTAACTTTTGGCGACAAGTCTCTGGTTTTTGAATTCTAGGCAACAAGACACACCTGCAATCAGCTGCTTACTTAAAGAGGTGTTAGTAAAGCAGGTGCTTACTTGTCAGCATGGTGACTGTTGAGATTGATAACATTTTTAATTGATTTTTTTTTTCGATGGAGCTTAACTTTTGGCGACAAGTCTCTGGTTTTTGAATTCTAGGCAACAAGACACACCTGCAATCAGCTGCTTACTTAAAGAGGTGTTAGTAAAGCAGGTGCTTACTTGTCAGCATGGTGACTGTTGAGATTGATAACATTTTTAATTGATTTTTTTTTTAGAGAGGAAGGGAGAGAGAGAGAAATAGAATTAAACCCACAACCTAGGTATATGCCCTGAGTGGGAGTCGAACCAACAACCTTTTGGCGTAAGGACAGTGCTCCAACCAACTGAGCCACCCAACTAGGGTGAGATTGATGATAACATTTTAACCAATGAATAGAGAAAGTTAGACAAGTAAGATATATAAAATATTTTGCGAGGAAAATAATCCAGGAATGTGTAACTCAGGGGTCCTCAAACTACGGCCCGCGGGCCACATGCAAATACAAATATTGTATTTGTTCTCGTTTTGTTTTTTTACTTCAAAATAAGATATGTGCAGTGTGCATAGGAATTTGTTCATAGTTTAGTCATGGCAGAAACACCCGAGATCTGGGCCGCGGGATGCATTTACTTCTGTGTCCTTTCCCATTCGAATGTCCTGAGTTAGAAATCTTACCGAATAAGAAATTCAGTGTAAAAACTCAGGACTCTCGATAAGAACATGTTATCTGACAAGCGTGTCAGCATTGTGCTGAGTGCCCGGGGGGAGGCAGGGCAGATCCCCTGAGGAGCGCTGTGGCGTGAGGATAGTCCGTGTTGTGCTGGGAGAGAGGCATGTCGGAAAGTCCTCAGTGACGCAGCCACTTCCCATTGGGCTCATAGGTTGACGCTTGCTTGTGTTTCAAATGAGAGTAACAGCTGCATCCCCGCCTCCCTTCAGAGGCAGCATTTCCATTCTGAACCGTAAGTGGGAACCATGATGACTTTTTACTGGTGGCACGTGCTTTTCTCCTGTGCGCTGTGGGAAAGGCGACCGAACGGCCACCAGGAGGGAAGGAAGGACCCTGCTGATGGCTCAAGACACAACGTGCTCTCATGCAGCTCTCACGCAGCCTTTCAAAAAACACTGCAAGCACGCAGAGCTCAGCAGCTCTTCAAATGTCCAGAGCTCCAGCCAAGGGTGCTTGCCCCCCCGGTAGGAAACAAGAAGATACCACGAGAGAAACAAGTTTTTTAAATTAAAACTTGGGGTGAAATTTTTCCTGATTTAAGAATAGGCTCAGCAATGTTAGTTGTTGATTTGTATGAGAGAGTTGGGAATAAGAGGAAGAAAATGTAGAAAAACATAATTTGGAGATGTCTGAGTAAATATTAATGCTAATCATTTTCCCCAAGTGATCAAAATCTTTAAAGGCAAAGATGTGAGTGGTCACTTTTATGAGTTAGTTCTAAAACACAATTCAGCATATAATTCCATTTATTCAATTTTTGTAATTCTGCCAGTGAAAACACAGACTGTCTCCTCGCATGTTGACAATTCTAATGATCCATATTTTAAAAGAAGTTTGAATGCCAGATACCACAGTTCCTTTAAAATTGAAAGTTATTACCTACAAAGTCTCACTGTTATAGTCATGAGTCATGTTAATTTGGAATTTCCATAAGCAGTAGAAGCCGAATGAATTATCTCTGTACATAAAAACGGATTTAGCTTATTTTAGCTGATGAAGTCGCTACGTATTTTAGTTGAAATAACTTTTTGCATTATTAGAAAAACTTAGGATTGCTTTTTACAGGTTTTAGGGATTCTCTAAATTTGTTTTGAAACTCATGAAATCTTTTTTTCCCTTTTGGAGTATATAACTATATATACAGTATCTTATTATTGACGAGGCTTATTTTTATTATTCTTTGGCCTTTTCCCTAGATAAAAGTGAAACAGCTGGAAGAGCAGCTACATTCTTTCACTGAAACCTGCTCACAGAATGACCATCTGCGCAAGTTGAACAAGGCTCTGGAGGGCAAATACACTCAGGTGTGATTGGCAGCTACAACAGATGGCTGTTGAGCGGTTTTAACTCATTTTTAAGAGATGGATGCCTTTTTCCCACCTGACCAAACAGTGCCAGAAAGATGAATATTCTCACTTAACTCAGTTCAACAAGCATTTTTTAAACACACAGTATGTACAAGGTTCTGCTAAGCCATCGAGGCATTCACAAAATGCCTGAAGCTCGCTTACGCTCTAATTTGAGGCTTAGAAATGTGCTCAATAAACTATTATAGAATAGAAAGCAGGACTTTCAGAAACAAAGTAGCTTTTATTTTGAGCATTCATAGGAAACACATTATGATGGAGCTTTCTAACTTTTGGCGACAAGTCTCTGGTTTTTGAATTCTAGGCAACAAGACACACCTGCAATCAGCTGCTTACTTAAAGAGGTGTTAGTAAAGCAGGTGCTTACTTGTCAGCATGGTGACTGTTGAGATTGATAACATTTTTAATTGATTTTTTTTTAGAGAGGAAGGGAGAGAGAGAGAATTAGAATTAAACCCACAACCTAGGTATATGCCCTGAGTGGGAGTCGAACCAACAACCTTTTGGCGTAAGGACAGTGCTCCAACCAACTGAGCCACCCAACTAGGGTGAGATTGATGATAACATTTTAACCAATGAATAGAGAAAGTTAGACAAGTAAGATATATAAAATATTTTGCGAGGAAAATAATCCAGGAATGTGTAACTCAGGGGTCCTCAAACTACGGCCCGCGGGCCACATGCAAATACAAATATTGTATTTGTTCTCGTTTTGTTTTTTTACTTCAAAATAAGATATGTGCAGTGTGCATAGGAATTTGTTCATAGTTCTTTTTTAAACTATAGTCCGGCCCTCCAACGGTCTGAGGGACAGTGAACTGGCCCCCTGTTTAAAAAGTTTGAGGACCCCTGGTGTAACTGAAAGGAAGTGATTCATTTCAATAATTTACAAATTTACCGTGTATATTGTTTTTAAAAACACCTCTGCCCCTCTCCAGCAGCATGTGTACTTTCGGTAGCTGTAGCATTTGTGGATGTGCCTTCAGTAACCAAGGAAGTGGAATGTGTCTCCAGATGGAACCCTGTCAGGGTTCTAACCATCTGGCTGTTGGTCCAGGGCCTCGTTAGAGGTGCTCTCCCTCAGGGATTTGATGAAGGGCTGCTCCTTGGCTGGGACAGACTCTCGGTGGGGTGTCTTCATTCTGAAAGCACGGAACACTTTTCACATTATACTTCCCGTCACGGCTTGGCTTAGAACGTTGTTGTTCCTCCTAGCAAAGGGGACACTCTTTGAAAAATAACTACATTTAGTTGAGTTTAGTTTAGTTTATTGTTTTTAATTGGTGATGCCACCAAGAAGAAGGAAATCTCCGGAGAGGCCTGCGTCTTCGAAATTTCTTGAGAGCTGTAGACCCAGCATAAAGGAAAGAACCGCGTCCGTGGGTCTGCCCAGTGTTGTTCCCAACTCCACACGCCATGTGTCCTTTGCACCTGCCCTGGCTTCTGTGAGATCTCAGGACATTGGGGACTCTCGAATCTCTCTAAAGACTCTTTTGAATGCTATTAAAACCATGGAGGGAAGACTGGAAGGTAAAATAGACATTCTTGCTTCAAGACCATTTAAACCTTATGAGGCATCGTATTTTCTTAAACGGGATTCGGTAAGTAAAGACCATAAATGAAATCATTAGGAAATTTGAGATTTATATAACAACATGAGGCCCGGTGCACAGATTTGTGCATGGGGGGGTATGCAGAGGGCATCCCTCAGATTGGCCTGCACCCTCTCACAATCCGAGACCCCTCGGGGGATATCTGGCTGCCCATTTAGGCCTGCGGGGATTGGGCCTAAACTAGCAGTCGGATATCCTCTGAGGGATGTAGCAGTGTGCCAAGTGGCAGATGGTCAGGGAGGAGCCCGAGCCGGGTCAGGCGCCACGCCCCTCATGCTCATCCTGGCCTGCTGTGCCTGCCACCACCGCTCGGTAGCGCTGCCACGGAGTCAGGAGAGACTCCTGCCACCACAACTGCGCTTGCCAGCTGTGAGCCCGGCTTCTAGCTGAGTGGTGCTCCCCCTGTGGGAGCACACTGACCATCAGGGGGCAACTCCTGCATTGAGCATCTGCCCCCTGGTGGTCAGTGTGTGTTATAGTGACTGGTCCACTGGTCATTCGTTCATAACAGTTGCTTAGGCTTTTATATAGATAGATGAAGAATAGTAGTAACAATCCAGAAAGATAATGTTTGAAGGTCTGAGTAACAGGAAATTAGGTGCTTCACAAATAGGGGATACTGATGATACAAATAGAAACCATTCTGTCTCTCACATAATTATTGTTTTGGGACATAGAAAATATCAGATTTTGCTTAACAATAACCATTGACATTTCTAAAATCTTATTTTGATTTATTTTTTAATTTAAAATATCTACCTAATCTTAAATGTTCGAATTAAGTTGTTTGGTTAAAGCCTGATTTTAAAATAGAAATACATGAATAAAAGCCCTAAGAACTTGAATGTCAGAAAATATTTTCCAAAAAAACTTTTTAGAGCATCCATCTTTGCTTGATACTTAAACCATGAGTTACTACCACACCCCTACTTGCATGTCTAAAAGGGGAAAACTGATGAGACCAGGTGTTAGTGAGGATGTGGAGCAGCAGGGCTTCTCATACGCCGCCAAAGGGAATGTAAAATGGTGCAGCCACTTTGGAAAATAATTTGGAAGTTTCTTTAAAAATGAAACATAACTACTACCATATGACCCAGCCATTCTACTCCTAAGTATCTACCAAAGACAAATAAAAACATTGTCTACACAAAGACTTGTCCACAGTTGTTCACAGCGCCTCTATCTGTAATTTCTGGAAGCTGGGAACCACTCGCAGGTCCAGCAGGTGGACGGGTACTACCTGTGGGACAGCCGTACGGCAGAGGATGGGCAGCAGCAGAAAGCCATGGACTCTGGGTACATGTGGAAGCTTTGCCCCATTTCACATGTGACCTCATAGTCTCAGCTCCTTTATCCCGTATTCTGCACTTTCATGGTGATGGTCATATAGTAGGTTTGCTCGTTTATTCACACACATTTATTTTCGCTTTGGAGTTTTCTTTAAAGGGAAAAACGGCTAATAAAAAAGCTGATTTTATTTATAATAGTAAGTAAGCACGTTTAATTGACACTTTAGGTTTGGTTTCTAAGTTGCTGTGTCTCGCTCTAATGCCGGTTTATTGTGCTGTGGGAAAGTGATGCGTGGTCCTCGTTCTCCTAAGGTGAAGTCCATCCTTGAAAAGAACGAAGAGGAGCTCTCGCAGGTGGTGAAGTGTCGCGATGCGGCACTGAAGGAGAGCCAGAAGCTGAAAGGGGACCTGGAGGCCCTGCAGGACAAGGAGAGCAAGAAGGTGGGGTCCTTCCGGAAGTGGCGCTGGAGGAGGGCTGTGCATCTCACAGGCACACGCTTCCCTCCGGGTCTTGTTACTTTAGGAGGAAACAGTGAGGACTGATCAGAGGAGGATTTTGTTTTAAGAAAACTTTAGAAGCACTTTAAAATGTTTTCCTTAAAAATGCATACTTTCACTCCCAATATTTTTCAACTTCCCGTCTTAATCAAAAGAAAAAGTCCTAATTTTTTCTGTTGGAGCACATCTGATCTTGGTAATAGCCTGCCTCCTTTGCTTTATTAATATGATACTCACTGCTACCATTTCTTGTTAAATTGTCACTAACTGCTCCCTGCTTAGGCGGGGTGTGCTTAGTGGAAACAGGTCACATCCCAGACGTCTCCTTGGCCGCAGGGCTGGATGGTGCCTCTCGCGGAGGGCTGTGGGCTGCAGCATCTTCCAGCCCCCTCCACTTCCTCATGGTCTTTCGTCCTGAGAGAACTCTTACCAGGGCCCGAGCGGGCCAGCCAGGTTATTGGTCCCATGTCTCTAGTTAATGTCTGCTGTGTGCGACGTGCCAGTGGTCGGGGGCACTTCAGAGCTCTCCGTGCGTCCATAGGATCTGAGGCCCAGTTTTCTTTTTCTCAAAATCACAATAACTTAGGAAACAAAGTAAGAATAAAATGTAAAATGTACTTTAATTATTCCTCTCAGCATTCTACCGAGCCTGGTTCCCATACTCCTTTCCTGGAAGTAATGGGACTCAGCAGAAAGAATCAACCATCTTTCCCGGCTTCATTTCCTATTAGATGGGGAACTTTCAGCGGCAGCTGGCAGAAGCGAAAGAAGACAACTGCAAAGTGACAGTCATGCTGGAGAACGTGCTGGCTTCGCACAGCAAGATGCAAGGCGCTCTGGAAAAAGTGCAGATTGAGCTCGGGCGGAGGGACTCGGAGATCGCAGGCCTCAAGAAAGAAAGGTACCGAGATGCTTTGCTGTCTTTGTGCTTGTCCTTTCCTGCTGCTCTGCAGTGAGGAGCAGTGAGAAGTCAGGACACCAGTCAGTTACAGCTTTCCCCTTGCAGACACTGGTGATGGTGAAAAGAACTAGTTTAAAGTTAGGGGAAGTCTGGAATTCAAAACCAACATGATTTCCAGAATTTCAAAATGCTTATATTTTTGTAGTGATATAAAATTGTAGAAATTCATGTGATCTATTACATTTTACCCTTGCTGTTTTCTACACCTTTAAACTTGTGCTTGGATCTACAGAATTGTAATTGTCAAGATAATTGAAGCTAAGTGCCTACTTTAGTTTGGATTAATTATCCATTTATTAGTGTCCCATTTAAAGATTAACAATTATTTTATATGAATCATTCTGAGAACTACTTCTAGCCATGTTTTATTAGTAAACTCCTTTGAATGTTTCAAATATTACATAAAAGTTTCCCTTTTAGGTTAATGAGCAAATGGTCTGTGTTTAGTAAGGCGTTTGCAATACGTTATAATGTGTATATTGGCGGTATATGTTGCCTCTATGTTATGAGAGGACAAGTGAGTTTTATAGTCTGCATTACGCTCATCTTTATTTTTTTACATATTATGAATGTGTCTTCAGCACTTACTGGTAAAAAGAAATTCAAGGGGATGGTAATAAAAATAGTTTACCATTCACAGTAAAATTCTAGGTACCTGGTGTATTTAGAAGCAGAAATCTCAACATCAAGACAATTCATGTACAAGTGATAGTATGAATATATTCATTCACTGGTACAAAACTGTATGTAATTTATATATTATATATATGTTATAAAATTACCAGCCTGTAAGTTAATTATTGACATGTGTTGAGAGCTTAATGCAGCAATTTTCAACCTTTTTCACTTCATGTCAAATGCAATCTAATTACTAAAATTATGCAGTACACCAAAATATATATTTTTTGCCAATCTCACAAAAAAGTAGGGATAATTTTGATTCATTTACATAAGAAAGCTATTATATTGCTTGTTGTCATTTTTTTATTGGCAGTCTAAGGGAAAAGAGGTCAGTGCCCCTGGCTAAATAGGCAGGTATTGCATGTCTTAAAATTCTTGTGGTGCAAAAAAAATTTTTTTAAATAAATAAAAAATTTAAAAAAAAAAAGAAAAAATTCTTGTGTCACATCGGTTGAAAATTGCCAGCTTAATGTGTCCAGCCAGACCTGTCCCATAAGCAGGGCAAGTTTTTCATCTGTAGGAGCCTTCATTTCCTCCCGGAAGCTGAGGCTCCTCATTGGCGCCTGCCAGCTCCCCGATACCCTGGTCACCGTAGCCTGCTCGTGTGCTCCGAGCTGCTGGGAGAAGTCGCCTGTGACCAGGGTGTCGCTAGGGTGGCTCTTCTCTCTCGTCACTGCCGGTGCTTCCATTGCCAGGGCGCTCAACCAGCAGAGGGTGCAGAAGCTGGAGGCGGAAGTGGACCAGTGGCAGGCCCGCATGCTGGTGGTGGACGCCCAGCACAACAGTGAGGTAGAGGCAGCGGGTGGGAATGATCACCTTGACGGGTGGTTTCCCTGGGATCTTTCTGTTTTGGAAAAATGGAGTTAAACAGTCAGGTAAATGTCCCTTCCATTCAGGTCTGAGTTTTGGACAGTGACATGTTCACAAATAGGAAGTGGGCCTGCAGTCTTACGGGAATCCTTTATTGGGAAACCAGGACCCAAATGATGCCGAGTTCTTTCTGCCTTATATGGTTCACTTTCTTTCCATTTACCAGCGTAAATGAATGCAGAAGTTAAAGGGCGTGGAGAATAACTTTACCCTCCAGCAGAAGTAGCTGAGCCCTCGCCGGCTTGGTTCATGGATAGAGCATCGGCCCACAGAAGGAATCATCATGGGTTCAGTTCCAGACAAGGGCACATACCCAGTTGCAGGCTCCATCCCCAGCCCTGGTCAGGGAGGCAATCAATCGATGCCTGTCTCTCACCTTGATGTTTCTCTCTCTGTCTCTCTCCCTCCCTTCCTCTCTCTCTAAAAATCAATGGAAATATATCCTCCGGTGAGGATTAACAAATGGAAAAAGGAGCTAGAGTGATTCCACTACTACAAGACACATCCTCACGTGTGTTCTCCCAGGTGTGTGCACACCTGCAAATGTATCTACATATACGCACGTGTATAAAGTACACATGGATGTTTCATACAAATAAGCTTTTCCTGGATGATATACAGGAACAGTTGCTAGGTCTCTTCTCTACAGGCAGTGAGACCAGAAGGTGACAGGATCAGGAAGGGTAATTTAACGACTTTAAACTTAGGATAAAGCTCTTTAGTGACCAGCACCCTTCCCGTTGCCTCCTAAGCGTCCCCGAAGCAATGTCCATTGTAAGTTCTCACGTATTCCAGGCACCTGGAATCTGCTGCTGATTCCAACAGTGATTGTTTCAGCGGCACTTGATGTAGGGCAGGGAGTGGCTGTGCGGTGTCGTGGGCGGTTTGCATGTTACAGGGGAATGAAAACCCGCTCCTCTTCCAGGTGGAGCCCCTGCAGAAGGCTCTGGATGTAGCGAGAGAAGACAACAGGAAGCTGGCGATGAGCCTGGAGCAAGCGCTCCAGACAAACAACCACCTGCAAGCAAAGCTGGACCACATCCAAGACAGACTGGAATGCAAAGAACTGGAGCGACAGGATTTGGAAACCTGCAAGTAAGGGCAGTGCAGTCACAGCGACCGAGGGGCGTGCCCGGGAGAGCAGGCGGCTCACTCACATGTTCACACCCGTCCTGCCTGAGCCGCACAGCTGAGCAGCAGCCTTCCCATTGCCTCCTAGCTGCCCGGGTCGCTCATGTCCAGCTCTGCCCTCGACGGGTATCGAGCTGCTTCTCCACACAGAGATGAAGCCAAAATGGCACGGATACTGGTTAGAGGGCCCCTTGCATGTCTCTGCCAACCCTTTTCTAACGAAAGCGTATGTGTCCTTCAGAGCGTGACGGAAAAGGAGCGACAGGAGCCGGAGGGGTGCTCCCGGCCGGGAGTGGGGTCTGTCCAGGCAGATGGGAATCAGTGTCCTCCGTTTCGGCCCGAGGTGGTTAGGTCAGGCCCATCGTGTTCAGGCCAAGCCACTCGGGTTTTGTCTTAAACCAGTGGTTCTCAACCTTGGCTGCACATTAGAATCACCTGGGAATCTTTTTAAAAATCCTGATTTCTGGGCCTCATCCTCTGGAAATTCTGTTTCTTTGTTATGGGGTGGGGCCACAACACTTTACAATTTTTAATTATAAACCTGTGTTTTCTATCAAAATTACTTCTTGCGTGAATTTTGGGACACCCTTTAGATCTGCATTCCTTTCAGCTCGTGAGCATGTGGGCGTAGGCGACGGGTCTGAGCCACAGCAGGGAAGGCCCTTTTCATATTGCATAAGTGTTATATTGGGGATGTTGTTTGTTGGTTAAAACAAGTGTGTGTCTCATGCTTTTGGCGGGGCCTCTTTATGCGGAAGGACTGTCTGCCTCAGGTAAGGCGTTCTTTCCCTCTTTAATGAGCTCAGGTCACTGAGACTCACTCCCCTCCTGCACTGAATTCTAACGGTGATTTCTCCTCTGTCCTTTTCAAAACAGAGAGCGCATAACTGAGGAATCTAAGGTGGAGGCAGAGCTGCACGCTGAGCACATAGAAGCTCTGAGAAAGCAGTTTCAGACCGAGAGAGACAACGCCAAGAAAGCGAACCAGCGGGAGGTGGCCGAGGTACGGGCCAGGGCTGAGCCGTTCCTCCCGGGCCACGGGCGGGCCTTGAGGGGCGCAGCTCTTCTTCGGCTCTTTTAATCCCCTTGACGTCAGGCTGTCCCTGTGCTGTTTGTAAACTGACACAAAACCAGTTTATATCAGTCTCTGCCAGCGAAGGGAGCTGGATGGGCCTTTCTCCACCAGCGAGTGCCAGCTGAGGGAGGGGAGTAAGGACGCTGCCCCCAGGGCCCACAGCCACCGTCTCCGTCCACTCCCTCCTCAGGGCACATGGAGACGCAGGGAATCATGGCCCGTGCTCACGGACCCTGTTTAGTTGTGATTGCCACTCCTACATGAGACAAATGGGAAACATCAGAGGCCTCTCCCGGTGGCTAGAGGCTGTGCGTACTAGTAAGTCTGAAGGATTTGACGTTAGGGAAGGTCGGTTACAGGCTGCCTGTGAGACAAGGGACGCTGGATTGAGACCAGCAGAGCTGACAGGTGCCGAGTGTAAGAGGGCGAGCAAAGCTTGGTGACACGTGAGCAGATGAGAAGGACATGTCTCTCTCAGTCCGAGCAGAGACTGGGAAACGTCTGAGAAAGCGGCGTACACGGCCCGTGGTGGCCTGACCACCAGAACGCTGGATGTGTCCAGGAGTGGAGCACAGGGTGGCGGCCTGAGCACAATTCTGGGAAGGTGGTCTGAGCGCTGGGAAGCAGGCAGGAAGGAAGAGAAGCTGGAGACAGAGGCGTAAGAGACTAGAGCAGTTACTCTGGGCTCTAGATGGTTAGGGCCAAGCAGAGTAGCTCTGTGGAAACAGCAGTTAAGTAAAAAAGCCACTTTCACAGAGAAATCAGACAGACACTGCGTGTTGTATCCTGAGCAAAGGGGAGGGAGGAATTAAAATAATTCTAAGACTTGATTGGGGTAGTTGGTCTGTATTTTGCCAAATTCGGTGCACTGAGTAATTGCATTTTACTGAGGCCATTCACGAAATCGATTTCAACTATTTATACAGCGCTCTGTAAATTGCAAAGCACTGTATAAATAATAAATGTTATAAAAAGAAAATTGTGTGGAAAATAAAAAGGTGCACTGACATTAAAGGCACCTTAGTCAGAGATCGTTGTTCAGAATACGTCGGTCCTTTTAACCAGGATGGTGAACGTGGGAGACGGGGCGGACATGGAGAGACCCGGGGAGCCGTTAGCCGGGGGCGGGCTGGGGCACTGCTCACCGTCCTAGCTCTGCCTCCTGTTAGCTGTGATCCACGTACTGTCCGTGCACATGCTAACTCAGAGTCAGTTTCCCTGATCACTGCCCAGGTTTGTGGTGAGGGTTAAACTGGAAATACATGGGAAGTCCTCGTCACGGTGCCTGGACACAGGAAGTGCTAAGGGCAGATGTTCGCTCACCCAGCGGTAGACAGGGCTGTGATGGATGTTGCAGGAAAGTCTGACAGGTGGTTGCTTGGGGGCAGTAAAAGGTCAACATTGAGGCGTAGAGTTGGGATCTGAAGACAGGAGCTCGTGCAGAGAGGAAAGGTGCAAGTAACGACTTCCCCGCCAGCCACCGGGACGGCCCGGCCCAGCTTCTCCCCCCTCAGATGCCTCTTCTTCCTGCACGTCCCGGGCACTGACTTAAGGGCACGTGAGGTGGGGGGGAATCTAAAATAATTAAGTAATTTTAACAGTTCACCAGGCACAGTAAAAAGGTTGAGTTTATTGGAATGAAAATCGATGTGGATCGGGGCATCCAGTCTAGCAGACGAGAAGCTCCAAGGAGCGCGTGAAAGGACTTTCCAGGCGGAAGGGAGCGGGAACCAGGAAGGTAGAGGCAGAAAGCGGTCGGTTCCTGCGAGGTCACTTCTGTTGGGGCCGGCAGGCGTCGGGTGGATTACAGGCCTAACTGGTGTCGGCCAGGTGGTTCCTGCGTTAGGCCCCACCTTCTGGCAGAGCCAAAACTGGAACTACGTCGTGGTGAGGTGACGGCTTAGCAGACGGGACTCCATTTGGGGCCTGTTGACTGTTGAACAGTTCCCTCCTCTGATCAGACCCAGGCCTGACGGAGAGAGGTCTCCTGTTTAGGGCTGCTCCCCGCTGCAGCCTGGAGTTCTCGCAGCCTGTTGCAAAGCCCATGGGTGACGCTCACAAGTCCGGATGTCTTTCTGCCGAATCTCTGTGGCACTCATAGTCGTGACTTCGGGTTCGCGTTATCTAAGTTAGTCATTCTCCCCTTCCTTGCTGATGTCCTCGTCTCGGGGACGTGTGCTCGGTGGTGAGCAGCTGTGGCCGTGCGTGTGAGCTCGGAGGGACTCCAGTGCCAGGGGGACTGCTGGGGCTGACAAGCAGGTGGTCCCCGGTGTCGGGGCGCGTCCGTGATCCTCGGGACCCAAGCCAGGGAGCATCGCTAAGTCAGAGAGAGACCCTCTTGGAGGAGTCGCTTTCTCCGGCCAGCTGGTTGTGCAGCGATCTGTTGCTGAGCCGCGACTTCCCCAGAAGTGTCCATCCGAATGCAGCAATGGTGTTGGTCACAGCACAGCTTCCGGTTGTCTGTCTAAAAGGTAGTCAAGGGCTGTCCTACAGTCAAGAACAACCTTCACGGAGAGCCTGGGGACTTTAGCTGGAGTGCTGTTCTAGCAGCAGGTTCTGCTGTATCTGATCACAGCCTCCTCTGCCCTCGTTCCTGGTCAGCATAGGGATCTGCCGGTGGACGCTCGCTTTGGATCATGGATGGCTCCAGAGAAGTCCCCTTTGAGTCTGGGGCTCAGACCCGAAGGGTGGCCTCCACGGAGACCAGTACGATTAACGGTCTGTAGACCACGCAGGTGGTTTATTCTGGGTACCTTTGCCCTGTGTCCTTTGGTACAGAACCTGAGGCGAGGTTCCCCAGGTTCAGATTTTTGACGTGGGGTTTGGAAATGACCCCCTGCCCCTGTGGTTAGGAGTCTGACACAATAGAGAGGGCTGAGTGTGTTCCAGTGAAGGAGGATGTATGCAGAGCTGCAGGGTCACGTCCACGCTGTGGCACGTCCACAGGTGTCGGGGGGTTGGGGTGCCCACTGGGCAGGGGCCTGTCTCCGGGCCGGGGCAAGGCAAAAAGCGGACAGTCCTAAAGACCTGATGTCGTAGAAGTAGGAAAGGGATGGTCAGAGGAGGAGGCGTGGGAGGAGAAGGTCTTGCTCTGGGGAGCAAGCAGGGTACCTCAATGTCAGCTCCTAGGCAGCTTGATTTTGAGATCCCCAGTGTGTGTCAACACAGGACCAGGGTCAGGGGAGCCCTTTGGCTGTGACACATGCACCGGGGTCCTGGCCATCATGTGACCTGGTCGTGACCCCTGAGCAGTGCCTGTGGCCAGGCCTGCGTGCCTTCTGTGCTTTGTCTTGTTGAGCTGCTGTATTGTCCTGTGAGGGCGGCTGTCACACACGTTTCCAGTGATGAGCCTGAGGCTTCCGGAAGTTAATTACCCAGAATCGCTTGGCGAGTCAGTGGTGAGCTGATCCTTGAACGCAGGTCTGACCCCAAAGCCGTGCTCTTAAAAGGGCCAATGTTGAACTTGCATTTAAATGGTTTATCTGTTCTAAGGAAGACTGTGTTCTTTAAATCACTTAGCATGTTCCTCCACTGACCTACTTCATCAGACGCTGTTATTTAAAAGGCAGGTTCCAAGAGAACACAGTGTAGGGAGGAAGGTGAGCATCCGCCTCTTACTAAACGGAGGTAAGGATGTCACGTCCCTGCATTCACAGCTGAAGAAAGCCCTGGATGACGCCAACTGCAGGTCCGTGGAGGTGTCGCGCACCAACCGGGAGCTGCGGCAGAAGCTCATGGAGCTGGAGAAGCTGCTGGCCGGCAGCAAGGAGAAGATCAAGAACCAGAAGGCCCAGCTCAAGCTCCACTTGTCGGCCAAGGCGAATGCTGCTCAGAACGTGGAGAGGATGAAGGTTGTAGGAGAAACTGTCTCCCTCCTTCCTTGGTCTCTGTGACGAACGACCTGGGAGGGCGGCTTCAGAGCACTCCCAGCCCCGTGTCCCGAGTTACAGCTGGACCGGGTGGGCAGGTTGCCCTGGGGGACCGTCTCTTCCCGCCACGATCCTGCTGTGTGCATGTCTGGTTTCTGTAGCTGCCAGGGTCACGTTCCAGCTCCCACCGTCCCTTCACGGGGACGGGATAGGGCTCTGCTGGGCGGGGCCGTGGGCGGGAGGAGAGCCCAGGAGGCCTGGGGACTGAACTCACGTGGGATTCTTTCTGTCCTGTCGGCAAAGAGCCAGCCATCCACTGACCTCTGTGCTATCTCTGTTTCCTTTCAGCAAATAGAAACGGAACTGAGGCAAATGGAGCTGATTAAGGACCAGTACCAGAAGAAGAACTACGAGCAGGTAGATGATTTCTAGACTCTGTTTACCCTTCACATCAAACCCCAAACTTGGGCCCAACCGCCTGCCTGTCTGTGCCCCCAGTCGTTGAGCATCCAGAGATTTGTGTCTGAGATGACGAACCTGCAGAAGGAGATGCAGCTGCTGGCCAAGAGCCAGTACGAGACCTCAGCGCGGAACAAGCAGCAGGAGCTGCGCCTGGAGGCGGAGCGGAAACTGAGGCAGGAGCTGGAGCGCCGGTGCAAGGTAGGAGGTCAGACTCAGCCCAGGGTTATCAGCTGCGCACGGCCGAGCCCCAGCGTCAGAACACCGGGTTTCCTAGATCCCGCAGGAGAGAGGCCGACCGGGGCTCATCTTCACTGAGTCCCAGGGTCACGGTGTCTAGGAAAAGCCTGGGCTTCAGCTACGGCACATGCTCCCGTTTCCAACTGAATAAAAATGACAGTCGCCTTTTCAGTGACTAAAGCTCTCCTGTGCAAAGGGCTAGGCACGCAGGAAGGTTTCTGAGCTGAAGGCCATGGTTGGCGGGGACGTGGCGCCGTGGCCCCTCCCTGTGGCCCGCTGATTCCAAGGCGGGAGCTTTTGGTTGATACGGTCCATCGGGACTTTGTAAAAATCTTTGTGTCCCGTTTTCAGGAATTGGAGGAAACGGTGAGACACCTGAAGAAATGTAAAGAGGTGACGGAGAGTAAACTGAAAGAAGCCAGTGTGGAATCAGAACAGGTAAGCAGGGCCCAGACACAGCCACCTCACAACACACCTTGAGTCAGCGTAGCCCTTCCTCACCCTACGTGAGGCGCACGGCAGGCAGGAGCGGAAACCGCTTTTAGATTCAGATGCTGGGTCCTGAGGAGACTAGAGCGCTGAGGTCCAAGTCCCTCCCCTAGCGAGAAGGGAGGCCGGCAGGTGCGGGCTGAATGCATCGCTGTGCCGCGTGAACTGACGAGGGGGAGCTGGTTCAGTCTCTACCAGGAGGTGGAAAGCAGGCCTCCTAGCTCGTGACCTGCTTTCTCTGTTCTAATATCTCCAGTTGGCTTTGGGAGGGATTTAAAGTCATACATTTTAGAGCTGGAAAGGATCTTTGAAATCATGAGTCTCCCACCTCCGCCCCTCTTTCCAGATGAGAGAACAGATTCTTAAGCTTAAGGTATCACATGATGTTGCTTTCAGTTGGCCACGGTTTCCCCTTTTATAGCGTTAACTTAGATGGAATAAGAAAGAGACTGTGGCCTGTGACACACCTGAGCAAATGCCAGCTGGGACCCCAGGGCCCAGGAGGTTGCCTCCGCTGCGAGCTCCCCAGTGTCCGCCAGGTTAAGCCCATGCTGTTAGTGATAGACGGCTCCGAGTAAGTTTCACTCCATGTTAGCTGCCTTCTCGTTCGCCATGCAGGAGGAGACAGGATGCACAATGCCATTCCAAGCATCTTTCTTCCACTCCTGGTAGAAGTGCTGGCGAAAGGTGGGGTTCGGTTTGCTTTGGGGGGTGGGAGTGTCAGTATCACCAGGCTGCACGCAGACCTGGAAAATGCCTTAGCTTTGTGGCTTTCTCAGCGTTCATACGAGGGAGCTCTCTTTCCTGTACCCACTCGACCTGGCAGCACAGGACAAGGCCGCCCGCTGCTGAGGACCTGCTCCACGCAGGCGCCAGGCAGGGAGTGGAAGGGAACGAGCCAGAGCCTGCTCTCACGCACGTGCCTTCCCAGGCAAGAGAGACGGCCGCTCAGAGCTCAGCATCAGAAACGAAATGCTGCCCACGAAGCAGCCAAAGGGGGCACAGTCCTTTCACTCTTTACTCTAGAGGAGGTTCCGCACCCGTTCTGAAGCAGCCTTCTTGTAAAATACACCTCTTTTGGCTCTGCCTTCAAATTACCAAAGTGCCCCAGCTACTCAGAAAAGTGCCAGGCATCTGTAAGCACTCAGCGAGCCTTTGTCAATAAGTGAATACTGGTTCCAGCTCATCTTCAGAGACAGACCATCCGAGGGACTGTTTGCTCTGACAAAGACAATGTGGATGTGTGTGCTTCTGAGCTCAAGTCTAAGCTATTTATGAGAAAGGAAATAAAAAAATGCTACGTACAGTAAGCTGGTCCCATTTCCTTGTAATTCATTCTGTTACTTTCAGAAAGCACAACAGAAAATCAGGCTTTACAGTTTAGGGACTTTGGGAGAACTATTTAGTCTTAAAAAATAAAAGTCTAAATTTCAAAACATGGCTTGACATTTTAATCTTGAGCGCCATCTTGTCCTATCATTCTTCTCTCCCAGCTTCTGCCTTGCCTTCGTCCACAGGCAGGAGCCCTAGGCAGGGCGTGAAAGCCGCAGGCCCACCTTCGCTCTCTCCTCCACTTTGAAAGTGACCCTCCCACCTAGAGAAGGTGTGCGATGCACACAGGTGCCAGGACCCTCCATCAGCATTGGGGTCTCTTAGTGCCTAGGTGAAAGGTCTCCTGAACTTATACACAAAGAACGTCTGTTGTTGTCACTTTAACAGTAACATTCATGTGTTCAGATAACAGCTAACCTGGAAGAGGCTCACCGCTGGTTTAAGTGCAGGTTCGACGGCCTACAGCTTGAGCTGACGAAAAACCGGCTGCAGAGGCTCCCCCAGGAGAGCAGGTGCTGGGAAGAGGTGGGCATCTCGGCGCGGCTGCCTCAGCAGTCCTTAGAGCTCTCAGCACAGTCTCGTCATCAGCTCCTCTCTCTCTCTCTCTCTCATCTGTGGCTTTCTCTAAACCACCGCAGGAAAAGCAGTGAGCTAAGCTTTCCCTAGAAGTCCCACCTCCCCAACTGTCCCAGTTAGCACCACCTTGAAGAATGAATACCCAGAGCAGGCCCAGGCCCAGGCCGCCTGAGTGTGAGCAGTGCCGGGTGTGGTTTCTTCCCTCCAGGACCAAGAACAGAGGCACGACGCCATCTCCACCCAGTCTATCCTGCACCGGTGGGAGAATAAACAGAACCTCAGGCTGATGCCCAAGAAGTACCATCCTGAGCTGGAGAGGAAGTGACGCCCCTGACCGCGGAGGAGCTGCACCCACAGCCGTGCCGGGACCTGAGCCAGCGCCGGGCTGGCCTGCTGCCACCGCCCCGGACACGACGTCCACGGGGCTGAAGATTTGGACCTGAGTTTATCCCTTTATGAACTCTGATGATCAATACAAAACACCCATCTTTTTCTTTCCCCGTTTTCCACCCAATAAAGTTATATTAATTTGTGTATGATAATTGAGGCTGTTGCTGTTTTTCTAAGTGCATTCTATCAAAAGCACTTAGCGAGGTTCTCTAGGCAGCTAGATGACAGGACTGTCCCAGCCTGACGTCCAGTCTCACATCTTGGAAATAGAATCACCTGGAAAGTGGTAAAAGCTACCACTGTGTTGTAGGGTGATTCCCAGGCACCTGCAGGGAGCCCAGTGTCTCTATGTCAGGGCTCAGCGTGTAAGTGCCCGGGAGGCTGTGGTGAAGGTGGTCAGTACAGCTGTCCGCGGCGGGAGGCTCTGCGCAGCATCCCGCTCCCCGGCAGGAGCAGTAAGCCCGCTCGCACTCTGCTCCCAGCCGTGAACGGGGGAGCGCTAACCAGCCACGCACACAGGCGGCACAGGACCGGGCTTACCTGCCGCTCAGGTCACAGCAGCTGCTGCTGCCACCATCGGGCCCAAGTCAAGTGGGCAGCGAGGCCACCGGAGAGAACGTCAGAGACAACTTGCAGGAGCTGTGAGCCCAGCAGGCAGATGTGTGTCTGGTTCAGGACAAGCTGAGCTGCTGGCTGTGGTGGCCGAGCGTGCTGGTCAGCCAGTCGGCCTTGGTCAGAGCCAACCGCCAAGCCTACGGAGCAGGGGCGGCCTTTCTCTGCCAAGGCCCACGTGGACCTTTATAACGTCATTCCCGGGCCAGACACAATACCAGCTTGGAAATCAGCCTGCTCCAGGGGGTCAAACATTTCATTAACTCGCCCGATGCCTTGGCAGGGCCTAATGATGTCGTGGGCCTTATACGGCCTGCGGGCCAGACGCTCCCACCCTTACGGGAAACGTGGATGTAAGGATGGGAAGACTTTTCAGAGAAAGGCTGAAGTGTCCCACATCCTCCGCAGGAGTGTAGCTACTTGGGTGAGATTCGTTGGTTAACTGGCTTTCAGAGCAAGTTCACTGGAGCGTGTGGAACTCCCGAAGTGAGGGACTCTGGCGGGTGGGACGGTGCACGCTCACACACCAAGGGGCCCGTGCTCACGCACAGGTTCAACGCTGGCTCTGATGGCTGAGTTCCCAGGCCGGCAGGACAGTCGTGTGCTGTCCATCTACTGTGAAGGTGGGAACAGTTTCCTCTGCGTGCCCCCTTGTGGTTAGGATGGTGGCTCTGAAGAAGCACGTAAGAGTGAAAGGACATTAAACAACTATTGTGTTCATCCAGGAACAATACCAAGTGTTAACGCTGGTGTGGACACCTCTCTTGTTAATTCCTTTGGCTAAAGAATTTAAACTGCCCTGTTGAATCTCCAAAACTGGGCCAGTTATTTAGCGCAGCGGCCGCCAACCGGTGGTCCGCGGACACTGGGGGTCCGTGAGGTCCGGAAGGTTGGCGACTGCCGATTGAGTGGCTCTTCCAAAGGGAGGGATCACATCTGTAGATCTCAAGTGGTCTAGCTCCTGTGGGATTCGTCCCTTTAGACTTTTTGTAAGGAGACAGAGTTAACTGAAGGTTTGGGGGAGTCATCATCTGAAAACACCCAGAGATGGGAGTAAGATTGATGTTATTTAAGGGTACAAACTTGCAACTAGGAAATAAGCCACAGAAATGTAATGCGCAGTACAGTGAATACAGACGTGTTGTATGGCAGTCATCAAACTTGCTTAGAGGCTAAAAATTATTCCAACCACTAAAAAAAAGAGGATTTTGCAAGATGACATGGTAATGTGTGTGGCTACAATGGCGGTCATGTTACAATGTACAAGTATGAAAAGATGGCGGTGGAGCAGGTGGACGCTACACTCACCTCCTGCCCAGGACCAAAGCGGAATTCCACCTGAATGACAGAACGAGCAACCGGGGCCAGCTGGACGGGAGGCTCACAGCCAAGGGCTTACAAAGGGGAGGCTCACAGCCAAGGGCTTGCAAAGGCGCCGCATTGAGACACAGGGTTGGCCCGAGCCCACGTGCTGCTGTGAGAGTCTGGAGGGATGTCTCGGCTGCACAGGTTCCCCCTGAGGAACGAGGGTCCCAACCCCCTGCCCTGCCCCCCAGCTCAG
>NW_005365832.1:274703-306592 GCF_000412655.1 Myotis brandtii
TGCTGGAGACCCAGGTGCCTTCTTACAGGGCCAATGCACAGGCTCTTTTGTGCAGAGGGAGGGCTCTGAGCAGCTTAGAGTCAGGGAGAGACTGGGTCCTGTGGCTCGGGGACCGGGCAGAGGGTGCCAAGGTCCCTGTGCTCAGTGCCTCTCCACCCACCCACACCCCCCATCTTTCCTGGGGGGGCACTCCCTCCACAGGGCATCAGCTGGGCGTCCTGCCTATTCTGGGAGGCTCTCGAGGAGGCCCGGGCGGACTGGGGGCTGCAGAGACCATGCCACTGCTCCAATGCAGTGCCCCCTCCACGTGGCCTCTGCTCCGATGCAAGTGCCCCCTCCACGTGGCCACATCCGGGTTGTCTGAGCGGGTAAACTGCGCCGGCCTCCCCTGACGGCTCCTGGAGACCCTGCCCCAACACAGACGGCTGCAGGCCCCACGGCCTCGGTGCACCTAGGCTTTTGCTGAGGGGACTGAGACCCAGCAGCGCCGGTGCTGAGTCTGACTCGGTATCACCCTGGAGAACACGGCTCGCCCTGCCTGTCGCGGCTCCCGGACAGCGAGGCTCTTTCCGTGACAGCCTACGGGCAGCCTGCAGGCGGAGGCAGGGTTCCAGGGGCTGGGCCCTTTGCGACCAGCTCACAGGCTCAGTGCTGGCGGACGTGGCCGTGGCCATGGCAGGCCGTGTGGCCCCTCCCACATGCACCAGGCCCAGCAGAGGCAGCCACCAGCTGTGTTTCACTTTGTAGCTCAAATAGGCAGGTCAGGGCCAGTCACAGGCAGTGGCTCATGGTGGCCTGCACCAGAGTCCTTCCAAGAGGCCCCAGGAGCAGGCTTCAGACCACACCACCCCATGACCCACTAGCTCCACCAACGGCACCCCCAAAGGGAGACCTGGCAGGCACCCAGCCCTCACTGGGCGCATTTCACTTCATGTGGTCAGCACCCCCCACAGCAGCCCGGACGCTGTGGTCAGGGTCAGTCCTCATAGCCAGCCAGCCTGAGGGTCCACACCACCCAGGGACGAGGTGAAGGAAAGACACAGGAGTCCAGGAAGCACAGAGCCTGGGACTCACGACAGCAGGAGGCTCACTGATCCACACCAGGGACATTCCCGGAGCACCCAGCTCAGGTGGTCAGGGAGCCTGCGCCCACCGCTGAGCCCTGCAAGATAGCTATTACATAAGGTCACCAAGACTGGGAGACATAGCAGGCTTCCGTAATACACAGAAGCACAGAGAGACGGCCAAAATGCAAAGACAGAGAAACAGGCCCCAAATGAAAGGACAGGAGAAATCCCCAGAAAGAGGACTAAATGAAATGGAGGCAAGCAACCTATCAGATACTGAGTTCAAAGGTATGACCTGATACCAAAACCAGACAGAAACACTTTAAAAAAGTGTTCAGAATGACCTGATACCAAAACCAGACAGAAACACTTAAAAAAAGAAAATTATAGGCCAATATTCCTGATGAACATAGATGCAAATATCCTCAACGAAATACTAGCAAACCAAATCCAATAATACATTAAAAAGATCATACACCATAACCAAGTGGAATTTATTCTGGGGAAGCAAGGTTGGTACAATATCCGCAAATCAATTGATGCGATACATCACGATAAGAAAATGAAGGATAAAACCCCCACGATCATATCAATAGATGCAGAAAAAGCATTTGACAAAATTCAACATGCTCTTATGGTAAAAACTCTCAGCAAAGTGGGGATGGAGGGAACATACCTCAACATAATAAAGCCATATGTGGTTCAATCGGGGGGGAAAGGAGACATATGTAATACTTTAAACAATAAAAAAAGCGCCATATATGGTTAACCCACAGCTACATTATACTCAATGGTAAAGAGCTGAAAGCTTTTTCTTTAAGATCAGGAACAAAACAAGGATTTCCACTTTCACCACCACTTTTTTTTTTAATCCTCACCTGAGGATATGTTTCCATTGATTTTTAAAGAGTTGAAGGGAGGGGAAAGGCAGAGTTGAAGAAACATCTACTCGAACCTGGGACCCTTCAGTCCCTGGGTTGATGCTCTATCCACTGAGCCAAACCAGCTAGGGCCACTTTCACCACTTTCATTCAACAGAGTAGTGGAATTCCTAGCCACAGTAATTAGTCAAAAATAAATAAACAAAAGGCATCTGAATTGGAAAGAAAAACTATCATTATTTGCAGATGACATGATACTATATAAAAATAACCCTAAAGAATCCACCAAGAAGCTATTAGAACTGCTCAATGAATTCAGTAAAGTAACAGGATGCAAAATTAAAATAATATTATACACCAATAACAAACTATAAGAAAGAATAATTAAGAAACCAATTCCATTTACAATTATATCAAAAAGAATAAGATACCTAGGAAAGCATGTAACCAAGGAGGTGAAAGACCGGTACACAGAAATCTATTAAGACATTGAAGAAAGAAATTAAAGAAGATACAAAATAAATGGAAGGATATACCATAACCATGCTCAAGTATAGAAGAATTAATATAGTTGAAATGTCTATACTACCCAAAGGAACCTACAGATTGAATGCAATCCCTGTCAAAATACCAATGTAATTTTTCACAAAAATTGACAAATAATCTTAAAATTCATATGGTACCACAAAAGATGCTGAATAGCCATATCAATCTTGAGAAAGAAGGTATCACGCATCAAACTATACTACAAGACTATAGTAATCAAAACAGCATGGATACTGGCATTAAAGACAGACACATAGCCCACCTGGTGTGGCTCAGTGGTTGAGTGTCGACGTATGAACCAGGAGGTCACAGTTCAATTCCTGGTCAGGGCACATGCCCAGGTTGGGGGCTTGATCCCCAGTGTGGGGTGTGCAGGAGGCAGCCGATCAATGATTCTCATTATTGATGTTTCTATCTCTCTCCCTCTCCCTTCCTCTCTGAAATCAATAAAAATGTACTTAAAAACAAAACAAAACCAGACACATAAACCAATAGACCCAAATAGCCCAGAAATAAATGCATACCTACATTGTCAATCTATGACAAAGGAGGAAATAATATACAGTGGATAAAGGCACCCAGCTCAGGACGTGGAGCAAAGGGAACCCTTGTGCACTGCTGGTGGGAATGCAGACTGGTGCAGCCACTATGGAAAACAGTATGGAGTTTCCTCAGAAAATTACAACTGGAACTCCCATTTGACCCAGTGATCCCATTGCAGGGCATTCCAACTGTAAGCAACGTTTTGTTTTCAAACCACAGAGCCCTTATACTTATTAATTCACAGAACGACTACTAACACACAGTTCCTAGGGACCATGGCTCTCGGCATGGCTCCCTGTGACAGCTCTGCACACCCCTCCAATCTAGAAAGAGGCCTACAGTGGCCTCCTGGCCTGGAGCCCAGTGAAGGTCAAGGTGGCTGCTGGGGAGAGCCGGCCTGGCTCAGCCTGGACCCAGGTCCACCGTCCACTGCGTACCTGCCAGTACCCAGGGGGCCCTGCGGGCAGGTGGAGCGCGCCCCAATAGAAAGGGTTCCTGCCGGAGGAGGCTCCATGACCTCAGCCAGGTGAGGCCTGCAGGTTCCCGATTTCTACTGCCTGATGCTCCACGCAGGTGTCCACACCTCTCCCCACCCCTTCCAGGCCACTCGGCCTCAGCGGCGCCAGGTGAGGCACTGGCTGAACGAGCTACCGCCCTGTGTGCTTTCTCTGACTCCGTAGCAGAGCCCATGTCCCTCCTTCCATCGGAACGAGTAAGAACACCAGGGTTTTTGCCTCGAGTTGCCTGAGGTTGGCCTGCAGAGCCAGCACAGGACTCCTCACCCACTGCCTTTACTTGTTTTTTTAATATATTTTTATTGATTTCAGAGAGGAAGGGAGAGGGAGAGAGAAACATCAATGATGAGAGAGACTCATGATGGCTGCCTCCTGCACGCCCCACACTGGGGATCCAGCCTGCAACCCGGGCACGTGCCCTGACCAGGAATCAAACTGGTTCATAGGTCGACGTGCAACCACTGAGACACACCGGCTGGGCTCCCCTCTCTTTAAAAACATACACGAGAACGCTCTCGACTTGCCCCAGAGACAGTGTCTGCCTTCACTCTGAGCCTGAAACGCCCGTGCAAAGGAAGCCTCCAGCCGAGGGAAGCCTTCAGCAGCAAGCACAGGGCCCAGACCCTCTCTGCGTGGCACCCTCACAGCATCGCAAAGGAGAGCCTTGGACTCCCGCGGAGCCAGCCTGCCTCTGCGTCTCGGAGAAGACTCGCGCTCGCTCTAGAGGTGCCCCCCCCGCACCCAGCACCTCGTTCTGCCTCCAGACCAGCTCCTCGCCCCGCCCTGGGCTATTTCAGTGGCTCCTGTCTCTTCTCCACTTCCTGTCAGTCCCGATGGACTGGGGCCCGCCTGCCTTCTCCCGGGATCTTCCTAAGAGCTCACTTGATTTCCCTGGGCCTCCCTCACTTTCCTAAACACAACCCATCTTTCTTTCGAGGTTTCATGTTGGCCATAAAGGGGGAGGGAGGGGGATTAATTTTGATTATATCAAAATTCTTGAGTTTTACAAAAAGACAACATAAGTAAAGTGAAAAACATGTGTTTAAAGACTTACATCCAGATGAAATAAACAAGGCCTACCTACAATTAAATTAAATAAAAAATAGGACGCACTGTAAAAAAAAAAAAAAAATGGGCAAAGGATATGACAAAAGCAATCCAGAGAAGGAAAAAAGCCAAAAGGTTATAAACACATGAGGAGAGACTTCAACCTTGCAGCACGCAAACGCAGCAGCCATTCTCCGTCTGCCGACTGGGGAGACCCACAGTCTGACGGGGCCTGGGAAGCAGGCGTCCTCACACAGTGTGCTCGGCCCCAGGAGGGCCATGTGACCAACTCCGACCATAGCAGGGACAACTCTGCTCCCCCCTATGAGGGCTACACCAGCCCCTGCACGTCCCTGCATCTTGGAGGGAAACTAGCTCTTTCCCAGGAGTGGAAAGGCCTTGGTGTGGTTAACATCCACCCACAGCAGAACTTCCATGTGTCCGTCTCTCCCCAAGCTTATCAACGACTGTCAGGCCTAGAAGTGGGGACGGGGGAGGACACAGGCCCAGGAGCGGGAGCAGCTCACCCCTCCTCTCACCTCCTGCAATTCCAGGGCATCTGTAGGCTTTGCTATTCTCCCGGAAACAGTCAACGCGGATCGTTTCCACTCACCCCAAAGCTGGTCCTGTGTCTGCACAGCGACTGGAGGCACCGGGTACACCCGCTGTGGGTGGGACCCCGGCCACTCTGGATCCCGGCTCCCCCAGGCTCGGGGCATCACTGCACCTGCTGGGCCTCCGCAGGGGCTTCGGGGGACGTGGTGCTCCCTCTAGCGGCCCGCCTCCTGCGCCCGAGCTGAGCTGGAGATGCAGGGCCAGTCCTGGCCCACAGCAGACGTCCCCAGCATCTGTATCTTGGAAAAGGACTTCTTTCACTGTCTATAGGCCTGCGGGTTTGTTTAACTAAGAAATGCCTGTGCTGCATCCAAACCCCTTGGGAACTAGAACCTGAGCTTAGAGCCCAGACGCCAAGTATGGGAGGAGGAAACAAAACAGCTCGCACCGGCCTCGCACAGCTGTGTGTCAGCGAGCCTGAGTGCCTGTTTACTGGCTCTCTTTCCTCCCTTCCCTTGCTTGCCCTCCCTGTTCTGAATCTAAACACCTGGCTGTCTTTATTCAAATGCCAGTGGTCCTGCTAATTCTCACCCTCAGCTCAGCTTGCTTTCCTTGGGTCCACAGTCGGTGAATTTCAGGATGACCTTCAGGTGGGATTAGAAACTTGAGCATGATGTGCTTACCTTGACATCTGCCAACACTGTTTGATCCGGGCCAAAAAGTGGGCAAGGAGCACACAGTAGGGCTGCAGGTGTCCTCTCAGTGCCCCGGAGGCCCGTGCAGGACAGAGCTTTCCACATGAGATTGTTCAGACCTGCAGGATGCCCCAGATTTCTTTCCCAATGAAAACAGGTGGCACCTGCCCTGTGTTTGGAAGCTGCCCGTGTTCTGCTCACAAAGCCTGGGAGACAGCACACGTGGTTCACATTTGTTATCCTTTTCTGAGCCGTTTCTTATTGTTTCGCTTACTTTAATTGATTTTAGAGGGAGGAAGAGAGGAAGGGGGAGGAAAATGAGTGAGAAACATCAATTTGTTGTTCCACTGACGTATGCATTCATTGGTGGATTCTAGAGAGGAAGGGAGAGGGGGAGAGAGGTAGAAACATCAATGATGAGAATCATTGATCGGTTGCCTTCTGCACAACCCATACTGGGGATAGAGCCTGAAACTCGGGGGAATAGAACCTGGGACCCTTCAGTCCTCAGACCAATGCTCTATCCATTGAGCTAAACCAGCCAGGACCATTGGTTGATTCTTGTCTGTGCCCTGACTGGGGATCAAACCCACAACCTTGGCGCATTGGGACGAAGCTCTAACCAACTGAGCTACCCAGTCAGGTCCTCTGTTTATTTTAAAAAAAAATACCACCACCACAAACAAAAGTGGTCGGTCAGTCACTACCTCCCTCTTCCTTCCTTGGTCAGATAAGAGGAGCACCTGGGATGGAGGGCATGCAGTATCGTGCCTCGCTCACATGAATCCCAATTAAAAGTTAATCTCGCCCAAAATTAAGCTTAATGTTTTGGAAAAGGTTAAATGTTGGCACAACTGTATTAGAGGAAGTACAATTCTAAATTTATAGGAATGTACTGCCACCTACTGCACATAAAAATTATTGCAGGAGTTTGTCCCTCCTGGTTTTATAATCAAGTGAATACCTTGAAGTGTAAGTGAATGTGTAAGATACGGTGTCACAAATAACCTGTAATGTAGACTGCCTTGTAAGCTTTCATTTTCTCAGCTGAAATATTTTCATCTCTTCAATGTTCCATTTTATCTTTTTAAAATTCCATTTTCTGCAACCCTCTCATTGAATTTTGGCAGTTGTTTTTAATTTCATGAAACTTGTTCTTTGAGCATTCCTTTACGGCATCGTTCTCTTTGTGTCCAACATTTCCCCATCTGGGGTAGCAACCACGCTTCATTTCCATACTTTCTGCATTAGTTCTGCTCCCTTCGAGTGCCCCCTGACCCATTTGCTTACTAGTACACGAACCTGCCATTTCACAGGCTTTCCTCAGACGTCCACACCTGCCTCGCTCTTCTTCTCCTAAGCGTCACTCGCCAATGCATCTTCTGTACCCACCACCTGCTTCCTGAGGAGCCCACCGGCCAGCTGGCTCATGCACAACAGAATCCACAGAAGGGGCGCTGTCTTAGAGAATCAGTGGAGAATTCACGGTGCCCTTCCTTCCTGTGAAAATAGCTTAAAAGCATCATTGCTTGCCGAAACCGGTTTGGCTCAGTGGATAGAGCGTCGGCCTGCGGACTGAGGGGTCCCAGGTTCGATTCCGATCAAGGGCATGTACCTGGGTTGCGGGCACATCCCCAGTGGGAGATGTGCAGGAGGCAGCTGATCGATGTTTCTCTCTCATCGATGTTTCTAACTCTATCTCTCTCCCTTCCTCTCTGTAAAAAATCAATAAAATATATTTTTTTAAAAAAAGCATCATTGCTAAATGAAAAGAAACATGGAATGCTAGGGGACTTTTTGGTGCAAATAAAAAAAACAAGCAAGGGTAAACTTTAAGTAGAATTTATTATAGGATACTAATAAACTCCGGGGGATAGGGCCCGCCACCCGGGCATTCGTTCTTACGGGAAGAATCTAGGGCACAAATGCAGCCTAGAGAGGATGGAGTGGAAACCTGGAAAAGGTGCTCCTGCCATTCCTCACCTTGGCTGCTCCCAATGGATAGGCTTTATTTTCCTTCTGCAACAGAATGGGTTACCTGCCAGTCGGCCCACAGGAAAAGCACAGAGTGAAGTTCAGCCCCTCAAAGTTTCCCGGGGAAGGAGGGAGGAAGCTGGATCGGCGAGGTGGGTGCAGGAGCAGACCCGGTGCTGAAGCACTGACCATAGAGAAGAGTCGCACGTAGAGTGGCACCAGGACCCGTCCATGGCTGAGAGGGTGACTGGAAGACAGCGGACATCAGCTTTTAAAGTGGCAGCCCCAAAGATGCTTCCTCCGGGGCTGTTACCAGGCTGAGGCCCGGAAGCCTCCTTCTTCTTTCTAAATACACACCCCGTTCTGCCGTGAGTCTGCCTGAAGCAGGAAGCTCCTCTGCAGGAAGACCCGAGTGAGGGGAAGCTTGCTCGTGGCCCTGGACACGCCGCTCAGTCTCAGATGTGAGATGGGGATTCTAATAACTACCAAGCACACGAAGTAACTCACTTTCATTAAAAAAATACTTTATTTAAATTACATTTACATACACACAGAGGGACAATAATGCATTGACTTATTACATACAAATTCTGCTTCTCGACTATGTCTATAGTGTGAAGAGCCCCACTGTATTTTTGATCCTGCCTCAGGCTTATTTCCTCCCACCCTTGGCCTAGGTTACAATCCATGTGCACATTTATAGCATTTATTTTCTCCTAAAAGAAACTCTGTACATCTAACAAGTATTGTTATCTTAGATCCAAGAACATTCAATACTTTATTCCATATATACAGTTCCCAGTCCTCCTACATCCCTAGTGACCTTGAAATGGAAACCAGGCTATGCTATTGAGCATCACCCTCTCTTTCTTGTCAGAAAGCCATTGTCAAACACTGATAGTGCATTTCTTAAGCTGCCTCGGAGCACAGTGTTCTGAAGTAAGCCCAGCCTCCCAGGTCTCAGTCTACGTGGCTAAGACACATACAAATGAAAAGGGAAAAATTAACTCAATGATTTGTCTTCCTACCATTAACCATTTTAAATCATTTTGTACAGATAAGTGAATTGCATAACTGTGCTGACATCAGAAATATTCCCGCTTTGTCTTTCCTTTAATCAGCAACCTCTTTTGTAATAGTAACAGGCACTAAGTAATAAATGGCTGACAATGACGATGTATGTAGAAATGAAACAAACATTTCTCTCAAATAATCATTGCTCAAGTTCTGTATTTAAGGAATTGTACTGAGAGAGCACACCTGTCTTACTACTGTATTCTGGCATCTGTCACAGAGCCTGGTACAGAGCAGGCGTTTAACATATGCACAGATGAATAAACAGTATGAGTGAAAAATCAGTGTATTCCACTCCAAACCACTCAAACGTTACTATAGTCCACTTCAGCCTGGGGACAATTGTACTAAAAATACTAAAGGGAAATGACAGGACAATAAAAATCTTGTAGAAATAATAATTTTTACATACCTACCAAAAGATCATTATGATATGTTAAATACGAAATACACGTTAGATAATTCCAAAATTACCAATACTATTTGGGGGTTAATAATAAGCCTCGAGACAAAAAGTACTTATCCACACATAGCAGCTGCCCAATGTCTCTTTCTTGGTTGAGGGCCTTAAATAACACAGTAGGTGTACAACAGCCTCTGTGCCATTCTAATATTCCCGCTGTTCTGATAAATGAGAGACAAGTTGTAGGCAATATCTCTTCGTAAGTCTACCTGGTCAACTTCTATACCCTAGGGGGAAAAACACAAATGAGTTACTTATAACACAAGTGAGCAGATGCAAAAACACCTGTACTATCTAACAGAAAGGCACATAAAGAATGGCAAAGGTCAAAGACAAAGAATCTTAAAAGCAGCAAGAGGAAGACAGTTACCTACATATACTTCTCTTCAGAAATTAAAATAAAAATTAGACTTTAAACACAGATTATCATAGTACTGGCAACACTTTACCCTATACAACAATATCTTAAAAAACAAAACAAAAACCTACATTAATACTGGTCTTTCATCTTTAGAAAGAAATGTGTTAGTTACCCTTGAACTTGAAAATGAGCAATGACTATATTACTCAATATTCAGGCTTCAGGTCTACCAGCTATTACCTGTGTAAGCCACAGGGCTATCTTAGGATAACTAACATGGTCATAATCACAAGTCATATATGTCCACGTGGTTGCTGATCAAGAATAAAACCAGGAAGGCAAAGATGGACTTGTTGCTGAACATGATTCCGTGAATGGATTCAATAAGGGAAAAACACATTTTAACATGTCCGCTAAAACTTATTTCACTGCCTGGACCACAGCTCTGAGCTAGCTGCACTTCTCTGCATATGAAACGAGGCGAGGCCTCAGTTTCTGAAGTAAATGGCACGATACCTCTACCACCATCGGAGGGAGCTCCAGGGCCCTGTGGTAATAGTGGATGGCAAGGTGGCTCAGCCCCAGCTGGTGAAAGCCGCGGCCCATATTGTAGAATGACTCCTGGCAAGGCCCACGTAGACTGAGGTAGCGATTAAGAAAGGAGAAGCCCTACCAAAAAGAAAAAGACAAACAGTTCAACATTTCACTCATTTGACAAGCATGAGCCACTCTATGTGCCAGGTGCTGGGAACACACATATTGAGAAAATACACAGTCGCACCCGGAAAGAACACCTGTCTGCACCGTGGTGTCAGTCACCGTGTGGTCAGAAGCTGAGGGGTAAAGATGTTTTAAGCTAAGGATAGAAATATTCATAGAAAACAGCCAAATGTTACAGCTAGCTGTCAAAGGTCCAGTCTATAAAAACACAGGCTGTCTGTGTGGTTCTGTGGCTTCACTGGCTTCTGTGGCATTGGAGGCCAGTAAACTTTTAAACTTTCGGTCTGAAATATGTGTCTAAAAGCCTGAGCAGAATACAAAATGAGTCTTTCAATGATCATTTAGAAAGGTTTGTGCTCACAAGCAAAATCACTTGAATACACCTAACCTTTCTCAGTAAATGGAACCTCTTATAAGTTACTTCTTAGGACCTTAGTAACCTCTAAACCCAAAAGCTTGGGTGTTGTTATTTCCCCCTGAAAGCTTCCGACTGAGAGGCTTTACGGAGAAACTGATCTCAGAGCACAGCTGGAAGCACGCAGCCTCCTCGTGGTCACAGCGTCCACACAGCAGCTGTGCCTCTGCCTCTTCCCACATTCACTCTCCCCTGTAAGGCAGCTGCAACTTCTATCACCCACCGGAAGCTACAAACTGCAGTGCAAGTGTCCTGTGCGGTAAGTAAATATATTACTGAGAATTGAAAGTAAATCAATTAATTTGAGAGGCTAGAACTTAAAACGTTTAACCTACATAAGGGAGATTAATACAAATTCCCATTACCCATTATCTCTTGTTTTACCTCTCCCCCTACCATTTAAAACCTACTATTTAACTGTAAAAGTGATTTCAAATTACGCTGAAGTACAGTAGGTCCTCACTTAATGCTATTGACAGGTTCTGCAACTTTCAGCAGAATGACATGGAAGGAAACCAGCTTACCAAAGGCTACATGAGGTCAACCCAAGGGAGTTCCCACAGCACGTCATCAGCATTAAAATAAAACGACGCTGAACAAGACCTTATTCAAGGGCCCAATACATGAATTTTCATCCTACTGGGCCTAAAAACTACATAATGTAACTATTTACTAATGAGTTAATCCATAAAAATTCCCCATCTAGTGTTACCTATCAACTCTGTAAGCTTCATGAGGACAAGAAATTCGGCCTGTGTGCTCACTCCCTGCTCTAGCCATAGTGGGTATTCACTACCCATCTGCTCACATCTGCTCACATCTGTTTAACTTATACACAAGCCTACATTGCTTGGTACAGCAACAGTATCCACTAATAAAGGAAAAGAAGCTTAGAGAAAATGTAGACAGAATATTACAAATAAATGCCCCAAAAGGAAAAATTCAGGTTTTTAGGTGGGGTTTTGTTTTTTACTTTTCATTATGGAAAATTTCAAATACATAAAAGTAAAAAAAACATTACAATGGACCCCAATACCCAGTTTTAAAATGATCATTCTTTTAATTTAGGCGTTCTTTTAATCATTTTATTTTTTAAAAAATCATTTACTAAATCGTGCTACCTGACACAAGCCAACACTTTCTTTCCTTCCCTAACTACTTAAACACATGTCTATGCATGCACCAAACCAGTGGTCAGCAAACTCATTAGTCAACAGAGCCAAATATCAACAGTACAACGATTGAAATTTCTTTTGAGAGCCAAATTTTTTAAACTTAAACTATATAGGTAGGTACATTGTTATTAACTTAATTAGGGTACTCCTAAGGCTTAGGAAGAGCCACACTCAAGGGGCCAAAGAGCCAGCCGCGTGTGGCTCACGAGCCGCAGTTTGCCGACCAAGGCACCAAACAAATTCACATAAAAAGTGCAATCATAAAAACAGAAGTGTTGGGGATACAGTGTTGAACAAGACAGACAAGGTCTCTGATCAAACTGCAAAAATGTAAACAAGAAAACAAAAAGGCAGCTCCCAATCACTGTAAGAAACGAAACAATTCTAAACGGGGGTGGGGAGCCTCTTTCTGCCCAGGGCCATTTGGATATTTACATCATTCGAGGGCCATACAAAATTATCCACTTAAAAATTAGTCTGCTACATTTGGTCCAACATTTAATTAGCTCACCCCTAATGCCTTGGCAGGGCCAGACCACATGATTTTGTGGGACTTTTACAGCCTGCAGGCCAGATGTTCCCACCCTTGCTTTAAAAGAACGATTTGTTGATGATGACATAAGCAAACAGTTACAGCCCGGCCAGTGTGGCTCAGTGGTTGAGCATAGACCCATGAACCAGAAGGTCATAGTTCGATTTCTAGTCAGAGCACATGCCAAGGTTGTGGGCTCAATCCACAGTAGGGGGTGTGAAAGAGGCAGCCGATCAGCGATTCTCTCTCATCATTGATGTTTCTATTTCTCTCTGAAATCAATAAAAACATTAAAAAAAGAGAGAGAGAGAGAAAAGAAAAAAAAAGGACACTTAAAAAAAAAAAAAAGAGCCCTAACCAGTTTGGCTCAGTGACAGAGCGTCGAGCATCGGCCTGCAGACTGAAGGGTCCCAGGTTCGATTCTGGTCAAGGGCATGTACCTTGGTCGTGGGCACATCCCCAGTAGGGGGTGTGTAGGAGGCAGCTGATCGATGTTTCTAACTCTCCCTCTCCCTTCCTCTCTCTGTAAAAAAATCAATAAAATATATTTTTAAAAAAAGAAAAGAAAAAGTTACATATTCATACATTATTGAATGTATAATATTCAATATATTATTGAATATTATAATGTACAGGAGTATGTGTAGGTGTTGAGTCCATGAGGGCTGAACAGAGGAGTAGGTGTTGGGGATTCCCAACACATGTATTAAGCAGGTGTGTTTTTTAAAATCCTCATCCAAGGATATGTTTTTATTGATTTTTAGAGAGAGAAAAACATTGATGTGAGAGCGAAACATCAATCGATCAGTTGTGTCTTGTACACGCCCCAACTGGGGATCGAATCTGCAACCTAGGTATGTGCCCTGACCACATATCAAACCAGCAACCTTTTGGTGTACAGGATGACACTCCAACCAACTGAGCCACCCAGCCAGGGCATTAGCAGGTATTACTTTTGAAGCAGGTTAACACATTAAGTATATTCATTTTTAAAAAATATACTATCACGTAATGAGAAATCCAACTTAATTACCTGCACAATAAGAGCATGTCTCTTTAACACATACTTCTGAGAGGCCATGTGAATGAAGGTTAGCCCTATGCAGATGCTGTAGAGAGGGTCATGGGGGTGGGTGCGAAAGGCTTGCACATACTGGCCTGAAAAATGAGCAGTGATATCAGATGGTGTGATGAGAACATAGCCCCTTATTTCTTCAAATGTATTTATCTAATACATTTTAAGGGTAAACAAACATTAGTGGTAGTTAACATATGCAGATTTCACTTTTTAAAAACATGTAACAAAATTAGAAGGATTTAGCCATGAATGTATCCAAACCATAAAGATTAAACATGAGTAACTAAAAATAACCTTCTCTTAAGCACAACTGGACATTTTCACAGAGTCATACTTCCAAAATAAGTAATTTATCAACTGTGATCATAAACCTATCTTACGATCTTAAATCTATTTAAAGAGCAATGGAGGAATGTGTCTCTTGATTACTTCTTTTGAAAAATTAATTATCTGTTTTAAAAAATCAAATGGAATGGATCATGGAGGTGAAAAAAATAATTTTGTTTTTTAGATAATGGGTGTTGTTTTTATAAATGTAGCAACTACTTTGTTTTTCCTTAGAAAAGCTAAATGTATTGAATAATAAAATAAGATGTTGGGTTTTTGTGAATTCCATGTAACCTACACGTACAATTATCTCATGTCAAAAGCTTACCAATATGTGATGGGGAAATTTACGTGGATTTTTCTTACAAAATGATACATAATTTATCACATACAGATAAAACCTCTATTCCTCCCGCTCCCATTCCGGAAGGAATGGCACCATCAAGTCTCTTTGGCAACACAGAGGGCTGACTGCCATTTGGACTTTCTGTTCTTGCCTTCTCTAAGTTTCTAAATGTAGAAAAATAAAGTTAATTGTATTTTATATTTTCTTAATATTAAATTAACAATTCCAAAAAGCACCCAGTGGAAGAGTTTCACTGTCTGATGCTCCAGCACCAGCCACGCAGTTTATTCAGAAGTGCGCTTGGCAACGCCAGCTTCTAGGCAGCAGGAGACACGGCCTCACTTTAACTGTAAACATTTGGGTGGGCATTTTCCACTTGGTTTCTTCTGACTCCTTACTATAGAACTTTGTTACACATGATTAATGAATTTTCCCCGAGTTTAATTAGCATAAGTAAGCACTATGCAAATAAATCTTGCTATAAAGACTTTTCTCCCAAAGGAATAAACTATCAGCAAATCTTAAATCCTTTTTTGTGCTACAGCAAATTAAAATCAGGTGGCAAAACATCTCTAATTAATGAAAATTATTTTTAAAACAAGCCTAAGGAAGGAGAATGGCTGGCCTTTAAAATAAATTCTAAGACTTCAGCCTTTTTAAACCAAAGCTTCATAAGAGAAAATAATATTAATTATTATTATTGCTAACACAGCCACTTACTATATGTCAGGCACTGTTTTCAGTTCTTTATATTAACTCATTTAATTTTCACAACCATCTACAAGGTTGGCTCAAGTGTTCTCTCCGTTTCAAGGTAAAGGAACTGCGGCAGAGGGAGCGGAGGGAGGATAACTCGCAGCTGGAACTGCGGCTTGGACCCAGGCACCTGCACATGAGGCCAGGCTCTCGACACGCCTCAGACTTGACCAAGTCCTGTGCCAGGACACTTACCAAGGGCATGCTTGAAACTGCCAGACACGAAAGCATTGTGTCCATTGAGGACGCACAGGGCGTGGTTCTCGGGGTGCTTCAGCATCAAGCGGAGGCAGAAGCGATGGTGCCGCACCTCCTGGGAGTGCATGGTGACCTGATTGAACATGTTCCAGAGGTGGGGCCGACTGACATTCTCCATCACCATGATCCTGAAAGTGAAGGACGGTGAGGGTGAAAAACAAGGTCAAGAGAAGACCTTCTCCATTTCTAAGAATGAAACCCTTCAGAGCTGTCCCCCCACATTGCCATGTACCACCCCCCCAAAAGGGCCACTGCAATTTATTTAAGCAACCCTTTCACACACTGAAAGATTCTCCCAGAAAATGCTACTTAAGTCAGTATTTCTACATCTTGCTTCTGCTTCTTAACAAAACTTTTAAATAAAACTGAACCAAGTGGCTTACGTTTCACTTTTTATCTCCCTTTCCACAACAGCTGCAGTACAATGACCACTGTAATAATGTGCGCCAGGCATTGTTAAAAGACTTTATATACATAACTCATTTAATCCTTACAATAATCCTATGAAGTGGTAGCATTATGATGTCCATTTTATAAATGGGGAGCCTGAGGCACAAGAGGTTAAGTATGTGAGAGCGCATGTTCTTGTATATTGCCTCTGTGGCTCACCAGTGAACTGAATCAACCAGTAGACAACAGGAGAGCTAAAATAAAACAGCATATTAACCCTCGAACACCAGAATCTAACTCAGCGGTTCTCAACCTGTGGGTCTCGACACCTTTGGAGGTCGAATGACCCTTTCACAGGGGTCACCTAAGACCATCCTGCATATCAGATATTTACATTACGATTCATAACAGTAGCAACATTACAGTTATGAAGTACCAACGAAAATAATTTTATGGTTGGGTCACAACATGAGGAACTGTAAAGGGCCAGAAGGTTGAGAACCACTGCTCTAACTAAAAGTAAATATGCCCTAGCAAAGAATCTAGCTGAAATCAGCTATTGGAAAGTCACCTGATATAATTGTATGCCTTTCTGAAATTTTTGTCCAGAATTGCTGCAGAGAGACCAAAGTATTCTAGTTCTTTGCGTTTTTGTTTGTCATCATAAAATGAACAATATTCCAATGCAGAATCCACAAGTAACTCAGCCTCCTGGAACCGGGACAGCTCACACAAGGAGAATATGGCCTTCAACAGGAGGTTCCACCACTCCTCCTTGGTCATGACACTCGTGAGGACAGCAAATATTGCTGAAATAAGACCAATGGAGATCAGTCAGAATATTGTATGTATTTCCAGAAAAAGCAGTTTCAGGAAAAAAAATCCCTATGACTGATGTTAAGGTTAAATTGAATCCCCAGGGTCCAATGGCCTAAATCCTTGCCAGCACTCTTGTGACAATGATGAGAAGGGGTGGCCTTTTCCCACTCCGACTCCACCCCCTTCTGCTCTGCCTCCTGAAAATCTGCACTCACTTCTGACTTGTCGACAAAGCCCAGCTACCTCGGTGCGCTGGAGATGGCAGACTCTGAGCTGGACGAGCAGCAGCTGCCCTCAGCCCTCCCAGGCAGCACCTTGCTTACTTTATATCCTTATGTCATCCCGGCAGATTCAGCTCTTCCAGATTCTGAAACCCTGTCTGTGGCACACGGCCATGACGGTCACATGATTTAACAGACCTGGCCGGTTTGGCTCAGTGTTCAGAGCTTCGGCCTGCAGACTGCAGGGTCACGGGTGCGATTCCCCATCAAGGGCACGCACCTGGGCTGCAGGTTCCATCCCTGGTCCTATGTCAGGGTGCATGCGAAGCAACCAATCGATGTAGATGTCTCTCTCTCTCTCTTTCCCTCTCTTCCTCCCTTTCTCCCTCTCTCCTTCTCCCTCAATTCAACTCTCTCCAAAAATCATTGGGAAAAATAAAATATCCTCAAGTGAGGATTAACAACAAAAAGATTTAGTAAATGTCTATTGAATTAATTAACAGTGAAATAATTTTCTGCCAGATATCTCCAGTTTATAGCCTACGTCTTTTCCAAAGTCTCTAAGTAATAATCTCACCTAAGCATATTTGATGCGTTTCCAGGTAAAAATAGATGCCTTTTAAAGTTGTGTTATTTGAGACCGAGTTAAAGCAACTTAATTTCAATTTCTATGACGAATGCTGCATTTGTCAAAAATGAATTTAACAAAGAATGGGATATATGTCATTGCAGTGACTGGACAAACACAGTAACGTGCACTGTCATCTATTCTTTTCAAATTTCTTAAAATGAGGTACATTTTCTTCCTAAAGTCAAAATTAAGTTTTGTTTACTTTTTTTAAACAGAAAAACTAAGCAGAGTTTTTCCTTTTAATATTTAAAAATTATTTACATATGGCCTTCCTTTTTCTTTAAACACCAAGTAAGTTTATTATATTTGAAGGATTTCAATTAGAAAATTTCACTTTACTTGAAAAGGGTGTATTTTCAATTAGATTACTACTGTCAGGTGTTACTTCATGAGTCATTTTATCAACTCAGCCACGTTTTACGTAATAAAGCAAATGAAAAGTAATTACCTTTGGTATCACAATTTGCTGTCTCTTGGTCGTTGTTGTCTGATATTTTGTCTCGTGACACTTTAATAAGGTAGAGGTGCCTCTCTCCAGACTTGGAACTGGATATCAAACAGACTTGGGCTTTATTCATTGCTATCTGAATTAAAGATAATTTGACATTTTTTGGTCATAAAATTTTTAATAAAACTTATGGGCCTCAAGTCACATAGGTGTGCCTGAAAGATTCTTAAGTAAGGAAAAATGAGACCAAGTTATTGTGTATATAAAAGACTGAATAGACATTTTTTCTTACTAAAGAAATTTGCGTCATGTTACTCACAAAGAGGGCAATTCACATCAATGTTATAACACATATAAACACCCACATAACCACCTCCCTGCAAAAATGCTATACTCAGACAGGATGTCATAACCTGGAAAACGTTTTTGCAAAGTGAGCAATTTTGGCATATAGTAGCGTGTACAGGGCCAATAACCAATAATACTGTGGTTCTCACTTTTCTAAATATGGACTAGCAAAGATCTGTTTCACTTAATCTACAGTCAAGTTTATACTTTCATGCAGACTTTCAATTACATAATCTCTAAGTTTTTTGTCTCTGACTTTTACTTTTAAAAGTTTGAGTTTAGCCCTAACCGGTTTGGTTCAGTGGATAGAGCGTCGGCCTTCGGACTCAAGGGTCCCAGGTTCGATTCCGGTCAAGGGCATGTACCTTGGTTGCAGGCACATCCCCAGTTAGGGGGTGTGCAGGAGGCAGCTGATCGATGTTTCTCTCTCATCGATGTTTCTAACTGTCTATCCCTCTCCCTTCCTCTCTGTAAAAATCAATAAAATATATTTTTTTAAAAAAGTTTGAGTTTAATAGAGTGAAAGAGAGTTATAAAATAGCTATAATCTTTATTTAAGTCATATTCTAACCATTGAAAAAGTCAGCAAGGCTACATAAAGATCATCACCCACCTTTAAAAGCATGGCTAGCATGGTAAGCAGGGTATCCATGTAACCATACATTTTGCCTTGTGAAAACAGCAGAGTAGAACGATGAAGCAGTAACTTCAGCTCCTAAATAAATATGCACATGACAGTCAGGGACAAGATTCCTTTGCTATCAGGTGTTTTTATGAAACTTGGGTTTCATAAAAATCCTAATTTTATGAACATTTGCTTAAGAACATTTGCTTTATGATCTTTCACTATATTAGATGCATTCTTTTAGAAACTGCCATTTATAGCGTCTAATAAGTGGCTGAAACTTAAGACTCAAAATCATTTTTCAAACACACTGAACTTAATACACTGAAATGGAAGCCGGTGTTCACCGCAGAGACCTCCTGAATGAGGAGGAAGCTGGGAACCACTCGCACCAGGAAAAGCTTCCTTCTGCGTCCGGCCTACCTGCTGCGCAGCGTTGGCATCCTGTGCCAGCGTGTCCGGGTCGTACATGGGTTCCAGGGCTTCCAGCGCTCTCTCAGGCCGGCCCAGCTGCTGCTGCAGGGTGGAAAGGGAAATTCTTGCGTCCAGATGCAGGGGGGCCAGCTCTACCACTTTGCCGTAGCTCTCAGCAGCCCGCTCCATGTAGCCCAAGGCCTTGAGGCATTCTAGGAGGTAAGGAACGCACAAACATGACTACACAGTGCTAAGCTGGCCAGAATTATTTCTCCATTTTTAAAGAAATAGTTTAGCAATATCAAAAGAATTACAACAACAAAAAAATGTATGAGTATTTCTAGCACCTTAAAACAACTGTCGGCACTAATTTCTACTGATTGACCAATCCATTGAATTCCTAACTAAATTCAAATTGCTACAAAGATATAATCAGCCTACACATGTACTTCAGGGTTCTGCTATATTCACTTAGCATTATGCTTTCAACATTTTCCCGTCTTCATCAGCATTTTGAATGATTATAATATTCAATTAAATAGATTATTTACTTACACATATTATTTGACAAATAGGTTATTTCCAAATTTTTACTCTAAACTGCAGTAAACATCTTCATGTATATAAGCCAGAGCTCACAAATTGGTGGACCAATTTAACCTACTGATGTGTTTTGTTTGGCCACTGAGTTAAAAACAATAAATTGTCTACATTTTTTAAAATTAGGATTTTTATGAAACCCAAGTTACTAGCTTCTTCTGAAGAATGTGGACTTGACAAGGGCGGGTCCCCCTCCCCCATGGCACACAAGCACACGCTGGGGAACAGCAGCATCTCAGGCAGGACTCTGCCTGCTCCCCTCCCGCCTCACTGTCGTTGCTGCCAGGCTCCTGAGTTCTGTGATCCCCAATCCCTCACCTCACTCAATTATTTCCTTGGGATAAGTTCTCAGAAGTGAAGTTACTGGGCCCGATTCTTCAAACGTTATGCCAATCAATCATTAAGTTCTACATCTAAACTTGAAAACAAATCCCTGTAGCATTTCTCCTCTCCACCCTAATAGCCACAGCACTAATTTAGGCCCTTCTCATCATTTTTCTTTTTCACTGCAATTATATGCTAAAATGATGCTTTTGCCCAATTGCTTTCTCAAATCTCAAATTCCTCAAATCCCTCCTAGCATCTTTAGGCTAAACTCTGCTAATAAGGAAGACTACTTACTATGAATTGTTCATCACAATAGTATTTCTCATTTTTTATTTTTCACTTTTAAAGATATTTTGTTATTATGCTATAAGCATTAAATTCCTGTAATGATCGCTTATATAACGAGCCCGAATTTCTTTATGATTTTTAAATGATTCTGAGGTTTTATCTTCCACTCATGTCAAGCGACACAGGCTCAAAATGGAAACAGCATGTCTCAGCATCTTGCTCATAGTTAAATACGATTTGAAATACCTACTCTTAGTAACAGGAGCAGGTTCAATATTCCAGCCTTAGGAAAGCAATAACAATCCCAGCTCTCTGCTCATGTCTTTAAAATCCAAACACCACACATACCATAGCTTTATGATGGTAGATTACATTTGTATTCATATTTACCCAGGAAACTGTTATCTTCCTTATTATGTGCTCTCTTTACTACTTCATATCTACATGTCTCAAAATATCTAAAAATGTCAATCAAGACTTCTCCAGTAATAGAGAACTTTCTTCCATATGTAATATTTAAGAACTACTTGAATTTTCTGCCATCATGCAGTATTTTAAACAAGACTATTCAAATTTTAATGCATCTTTTATGTTGATTCAATAGGAAATGCTATTAGAGTATTTTTGGCTTTTGTGTTTCTGGAAGAGATTTAGTTGTATTTCTTAAGCTATTTTTCTACTCTAAATAATTTATTTCTGAGTAGTATGGACGTAGATACAAAATTTATTCAGATTACTGTGGACTTGGAAATAAAATGACAGATAAAACCCAATCTTGAGCACATTTTTGGCTCAAAGAGCTTTGAAAATATGTTAATCTCTCCCAAATAACATATTAAATATAAATCTGTAAAAGTTTTTAAAAAATTAGAACACCCCAAATCTGACAACCTAGAAAGCAGAGGCGATGGTTAAGACAGGTCAGCAGCGGTATTTAAGGTATTTTTAAGAGGAACTCGTTAGTCCCGCTTCACTCTGGCAGCAGGAAAGGAATCCTTCCTCCAAGCCTCAGGGAGGGGCAACCACTGAGTGACTTACCAAGACCATTTAAAATACGGGCTTTCAGAGAACTGCCCTGAGACCACCTGCACTAAGACCTACTATCCTGGGGAAGTAAACTCTTGTCTCCTGATGATTAACCCTCTCCCTCCCACAGAGGAGCATTACCTGCGTGCCGCAGCCAAACCACTGCGAGGTTGTACCTTTCGGAACAGACCAGCGCGCTAAGGAGAGGAAGCGCAGAGCTATACTCCCCAACGTCCAGGAAAGCCTCGGCGACATCCAGATAGAGGTCTCCCATGTCTTCCGGGTTCTGTTCCACCAGGGTTGTCAAGAGAGGCTAGACCACAAGATGTAAGCCTGAAGTCAATCTTCAGTACAAATGTGCACATCCACGTCTATTTCTCTTTTCCACACACACCCCAGTCATCAGGGGCAAGCCTAAGAGAAGGCTTCATAAAACAGCTCTCAACCCTCCATTTCCTATTCGCTTCTGAGCCTCTATTCAAGAGCTCCTGCTGCCATATCCGCTGTCCCACATCACCCTTGAGGCCTGCATAAGGCAGGTGGGAGCAGCTGGGCAGCGCTGCTCTGTGCTCCTCCTCAGGCAAGTCAAGCACAGCCCTGCCTCAGACACCTGCATGGCTGACTTCCTTCAGGCCACCATTCAAATGTGTCCTCAGGGAGGCCTCTCCTGACCACCCTATTTCACACTGCAACTCCTCCCACCCCAACATTCCTTCTTCTTCTGCCGTTTGATTTCCCCCCAGAGCATTTATCACCAACTGACATCCTATTATCTCACATACTAATTTTGTTTATTATCTATCTAACCCCATCAGGACAAAAGACTCATGTGGGCAGGGATCTGTATATTTTATTCAATACCGATCCTGAAGTCTGCAAAGTAAATGCCCATTTTTTAAAATTTAATGAAATTGGTCAGAAATTACCAATTGTCTAGGACCCAATCTCAAATTCTGATCTCCGCACTGCGATCATTTTAAAAGAAGAACAACGCATGCTAAGCCCAGTTCCAAACACTCCTGGCTTTTCTCAGACGCCACACGGAGATGCTCAGAGCAACTGCCCGGTTATTGAGAAATACGAACTCTAAGGTTGACTGACAATTTCCCGTCATCTGGAGAAATCACTGTGAATAAGAGCTGAAGAACCGCAAGTGCAGACCTTAACATGACTTACATTAAGTGGTTCGAGGATGTTGAGGTGGACAAGGCAGACCATCAACTTCACCGTGATGTCTATTGGCACCCCCTCAGGGATGGTGCAGGTCACATTCTCACCAGCTGTGGATCAGACAGACAGGCAAAGCACTTCCTACTGCAAGTGTAGAATGTGGTCAAATGAAGCAAACTGTGTCTTCTATGTAAGATCTCATTTACTTAATTCAAAGCAAATGATTCTGTATCAATTCTAAACGTGGCCAACTCTAGTCCTGGGTACTCACACCTCCTTCAGTGTGTCTTTTGGTAGCAATTATCCTTCATATTTTTTTCCTAATATGTAAACCCTACATACACTCCCACACTTTCTTTCAAATCTACAAAGAACTAAAAACACTAAAAGACAAACAAGAATATACGAACTCTCTTTTCTTCTTAAATTCAAAAGCCTCCTTTAGTCTTCACTACAAAGCCGAGTGAGAAAGGGATAGAATAATACAGTGCTGAAGTTTGAAGTAGAATTTTTTCAATGCTTAAGTTAAAGGTAAATTAGTAGAGAGCATTTTAAGTCCTTTTTGAAAAGTAAATTGCTTTGATAAGCTGTTCAGGAACCCAGTCTTCCTTCATGTAGCACTAAAAAGACCCTGGGTCAGCCCTAGCCGGTTTGGCTCAGTGGATAGAGCGTCAGCCTGTGGACTGAAGGGTCCCAGGTTCGATTCCGGTCAAGGGCATGTGCCTTGGTTGCAGGCACATCCCGTTGGGGGTGTGCAGGAGGTGGCTGATCGATGTTTCTCTCTCATCGATGTTTCTGGCTCTCTATCCCTCTCCCTTCCTCTCTGTAAAAAAAATAATCAATGGAATATATTAAAGAAAAAAAAAAAAGACCCTGGGTCAGGAGAAAAGCCATGTTCAAAAGGACGTATTGAAGAATAAAAGGGACTGAAAACAACATTTTGGAAAAGATTATATGTACGTGAATAATCACAAGAAAAAGATGTGATATCTCTCTTAGGAAAAAATGCTTCTGGGGAAAACATGCTACGAAAAGAGTAACTGTCAGGTTCAACATGAACAAGGGAGGATTCTGTACACTTTCCAGGAAGAGAAACTACAACCTGTATTCTCTTCTGAAGTGCCTTCTTCCGTAGCTCTTTTTTCTAGCATGATTCCAGAAAAATCCATAATTACCTACAAGAATTGAAGGAGGGAGAGAAAATAATACAGTAGGTATGTATAAAAAACCTTTCCACAATGCAAAGGTTTAAACAGTTAATTCAAATATTCCTTAAACATATAAATGGGCTATAAAAAGCATCAGTAAGTCTCTTTTATATAAGGAACCACTGTGACACATTAATATTTTTATATAATTTTAACGAATGCTTAACTGCAGACATGTAATTCCTGTATCAAAGCAATCAACTTTTCCCAACAGGTTACGAACTGAATGACAGGACTTAGTCTGGCTGAGTCTTGCCACCCTAAGTACAGCTATGCCTGGCACCTTTTACCAGGTGACAACTACATTTCATATTTCATATGGAATCAGTATAGAATCAGAAATGTTTCCATACATATTTCTTTACATAATTTAGCACATAAGTAACATATATAACTAAAATGAGAAACTGTCTATTTGTAAAAATTTCTAGAACACAGAAATGAGTTTCAAACCTAAAGAGAAACACATGTTCCTACCTCCAGAGCTTTGTCGTACTGTTTGTTAGAAATGTACAGTTCAGCTCCTATGTTAACATCTTCCATGGAGACTAGGCCCTGGTGTTTTGAGAAAGCTTCTTGAATTACATTAATAGCTGAGGTAACATCATTGGCTTCATAGTAACTCCTAAAAAGGTAAATGACAAAAGAATAGATTATAAAATTCATTTATTTGCTTAGGCCCTGTAGCTGATTTTCATTTTCTTAAAATTTGAGAAGAGAAGCAATCTTTAAAATCAAATCAGAGCTGATTCAGAGAAAGATGTCCAATGTCAGCATAACAATGTCAAGTACCTCTCTCCCACCGCTCCCACATCATCCACTCATCCTCTGTAGTCCAACACCAACTCTTCTCCCTCCAGGGGCTCTACACAGCATTGGTCCTACCCTGCCTCACAGTCTCTGCACCTTCCTGTCCTCACTCTCCTCCTTCTCAGTGGTCCAGCACTATAATTACTTCCTGCGCATCTCCTTAATACTCCGCCCTTCCTCTCCCTTTATCAAAATCATATGATAAAACTCCAAATATTAGTATACCTGCTTGTTACTCCAAACGTACCTGCTCTCCACCACCAGCTGCCCATGCTGACTGGACTCATTCTAAATGAGTGACCACTAGCCTCCAGCGGCCCGGTCAGCAATCCTGACATGTTACACTGACACTGGACATCTTTCTCTGCATCAGCTCTGATTCTGATTTTAAAGACGACTGCTTCTCTTCTCACCATTTCCCTGGCCGGTGACACTCTTCCCTACCGTCTGCTCCCATACCACCTTCAGCTCACTCTCAGGTCAGTGAGACCGTAACATAGGAAATGAATCCTCCTCCAATCACCCTATTAAAATGACACACTCCTATTCCTCAACTTCCTATCCCCTTCCCTGCTTTGGTTTTCTTCATATTACTTATCAACACCTCACAAACCATATAGTTAGTTGTTCATTTGATCACTGCCTATGTCCCCCAACTAGAATGTAAACTCTACAAGGGCAGGGAATGTTAAAACTCATTTAATACTGGATCTCCTGGTGCTTGCACAGTGCCTAACACATCTACACTAAAATACACTAATAAAAGAGAAAGATGCAAATTAATCATCACTCCATCACCCACAAGCCAGGCCCACCAGACAATCAGGAGTGAGAATGCAAATCAACCCAACTAAGATGGCGGCGGCCATGGAGCTGGAGTGAGCAGGAGGCTCTGGTTGCCCCCGGCGATGGAGGAAGCCAAGCTTCCCACCTGCCCTGGCCAGACCTGGGCTCCGCTCAAGGCTACAAAGTTTCAATTATAGAAGATAAATAAATCCCAGATACCTGCTTCCAGCCCGCCAAAAAAAAAAAAAAGAAAGAAAAAGAAAAAAAGGAGAAGCTGAGAGCTTGGGTAGCTGGGGGGCATGGCCAGCCTGAAAACGGCCCTCAGCCCCTCACCCAGGTTGGCCAGGCACCCAAGCGGGACCCCCACCCTGATCCAGGACACGCTTCAGGGCAAACCAGCCGGCCCCCACCTGTGCACCAGGCCTCTATCCTATATAATGAAAGGATAATATGCAAATTGACCCTAACAGCAGAACGACTGGGAATGATTGGTCACTATGACACACATTGACCACCAGGGGTCAGACGCTCAATGCAGGAACTGCCCCCTGGTGGTCAGTGCGCTCCCAAAGGGGGAGCTCTGCTCAGCCACAAGCCAGGCTGATGGCTGCCAGCACGTTGGTGGTGGCGGGAGCCTCTCCCGCCTCCTCAGCAGTGCTAAGGATGTCCGACTGCAGCTTAGGCCTGCTCCCCGCTGGCAAGTGGACATCCCCCAAGGGCTCCCAGGCTGCCAGAGGGATGTCTGACTGCCAGCTTAGGGCCTGATCCCTGGGGAGCAGGCCTAAGCTAGCAGGTGGACATCCCTTGAGGGGTCCCAGACTGGGAGAGGGCACAGGCTAGGCTGAGGGACCCCCCCAGAGTAATTTATATTCAACAAATATTTCTGGTAGGGAAGTAGAGACTGAGAGAAAGCTTCATAAATCAAAAGTTATAGTAACAAGATTTCCCTTTAGCAAAGACCTCTGAGGCAACGGCAGAACTGTTCATCATCACCCTGTCCCAAGAAAAGTATAAAATATACAGAGGAAAACAAATGTACTAGTAATTCATAAAGCAGAAGCTTACTGGGCGAGCACTTGTGACAGCTAGAGATCTAATTAATAACAAAATGCCTAGGAAGAGCCTCAATGCTCATCATATACGTCAAGGATCAATTTAGGGTCGTGCCTTGCCTTAACCAATTTCCTAAAATGCTTCCGGTATGCCTATATAATCCATCCTTGGGAGCACAGGGGGTGACTTCACAGGTAAGCATCTGCATGACAATGGCCGTGGAATTAACAGGTTAACCCTAAGATACCCATATGAAGATGGTTAATGCTAGACTGAAATACTATCATAGGTGTCTCTAGAATAGAAAGCACACCACAAGGCATCACTTAGCCAAAATGTTTCCTGCTTTGTTTTGCTGTACAGCATGTCAGAGAAGTAAATGCAGTTGGGCATAATATTTTAGAATAAAATATATGCCAAGTCAGTAGTAGACGCTAACTATAAAGAAAATTTTGCATCTTAAAATGTTCTATTAGCTCAAGATAAAGCAATTCAGAAGATCCCAGATCACAAACATTTCATTAGCACATCTGCAATAGTTTAAAAAAATATTACTGCAAATGTATGTAACTTCAAAAAAGTTATGGAAAGCTGGGAGCCTAGTCACCCTTTCAAAACGTGCTCCTTTTTAACCTTCCGAGCACTTGAAAGGTAACTGTATATACACATTCTTCTAAACAATCACACAGTTGGATTGGGAAAAAAACACACCAAAAACCCCAACATACCTCTCCATGTAAGCAGATTAGAAAATACAAGAAGCAAAATCTCAATAAAAAGTAGATTTCTAAACAATGATGATTAATAACAGCATTTATATACATTTCACTCCAACTTACTTTGCCATATCTCTAGCCAACTGCATAAACCGGTCTCCATCAGATGGAGACAAAAGGTTTAAGATGCGCCTATAGCCATCCATTGCCATTTTATGATCTCCCATCTGCTCATAAAGGCTTGATCGCTCCCACAGATAACGAACATTCGTAGGTTCATATTTAAGAGCTAAAGAGAAAAAAAGATAGATTAATCTTCAAATGGAGTTATGGTACCTGGGTGTGACCCATCTTCTCTTTGAAAAATTTAATAAACTAATTCGCCTATGTAACTGAGCTGGTTGTTTGGGAAGAAATCTACCTTTACATGAACTCTCAGCGAGGTTTGACCTAAGACCAGACTGAACTTGAATCGTATTAACCTTCATCTGGTCACTCCAGTCTGACATGAGCCCTCAAGGAACAGCATAGAACCAAGCTTGATCTTGGTGGGAAGATAAACATTTTGTTCTTGTTCTAACTTGTGCAGAATTAGCTCATAATATAAAGTTGCTGATAAACATGAAAACAGATGAACCCCAAATACCTCTGATATAACAGAATACAAGGAATACTAGCAAATACATTTCAACTAACATCACCCCAAAATAGCAAGCACAATTATCAGGAAATCCATTATGTAACATTTTATAAAAAATGAGAAAACATTTTAATTACCTTTTGTGTAGCAAAAAATTGCCTGCTTAATATTGTCTTGTTCCAGAGACATTTCTGCCAATCTAACCCATTCTTCAGTGTCACTAGGATTTAAATGTGCAGCAATCAACTCAAACTGCAGTGATTTCTCCATGTCACCTTGGTCCTCATATATCATGGCCAGAGTAGAGAATGGCTCATAAGCCAGGGGAGCTATAATGAATTAAAAAGAAAACATTCCATTGGCTGAGGGAAGAGGCTTGAGCTGACATCAAATTATGTATGGATACTTCTTCTAATATAGAAACTATTTAAATAACTCTATTGGAATTATATAAACTACTTCATGGAATTTAGAATAAACACTAGATTATATCTGCTTTATTATATTTTCACACTTTGGCATTTTTCAAGCATTCTCTTCTCTAAGCAAAGTGTAGTTTCATGAACACCCCTAACTCTCACCAGGCTCCCCTCATGAAAACCCCCCTTTGCTAAGGAAAACTGCACTGTCAGCAATCCCCAAGGAAGCACCTTGTCTGATGATTTCCATGCACATCAAAATCGCCTCTTCATGTTCTCCCCGAGCGAAGCGGATGTTGGCTTCACCCATGAGCCCTCTCAGAGCTCTGGGAAGTTTGCTCCGAGGCCTCTTCTCCTGCACAGAATGAAAAGGACATTCTGGTTAAAATACAGTCATGTCTTCGGTTTCCATTCCAACCACATTAATAAGTACAGACCATAACAAAACCGAAATTCTTCTTTAAAACGTTTCAATCTACACTCAGACCTAAGGACCAAATGGCTAAATTCAATCGCAGAAAATAAGAAATTTTTCTATGTTATTATCCAAAATAAGCACCTCAAATAATTAAAACAAAACAAAAAACAACAAAATTCCCTACAGTAGAAAGTTCAAAACACAGTAAAATATTTAAAGAAAGCAAAACCAAAGTGATCAGGAATTACTTATATTACTAGAGTAAGTAACAAATGGAGAGCTGGATGCTGCAAAATAAATGTATATGCCAGGGGACTTATATGATGCAATTCTAAAGACCCTCCTTTCAAATCTGTATACTCAGATTGAAGTTGTAAAAAATATCAACATGGACCTTTTAATAGCAAAACTATGGTACACTTTAACACATGAAATCATTAAGGTTTTACATTTTAAAAATCTCTAAATGAAACACAAGAAACCAGTAACAGTAGTTGCCTCATAGATTTTCCCTTTCTTACAGTTTGAATTCTTTTTCAATGTCACATTTCTACATTGTTTCTATTACCAAATTAAGTGAGAATTTACTTTCATCATTTTCTTGGTTTCACGATTGAGCACCATCTCCAACACAAAGACATCGCCGGCAGTGGGCTGCTCGGGGGTTTCTTCTTCCTCCTCCTCCTCCTCCTCTTCTTCTTCCTCTTCCTCCTCATCTTCATTCTCTCCAAGCATGAAAGCAAAGACCTTGTGAACTGACTTACTAACTCCATCTGATGTTTCTCCTGAAGAAAGACACATTGAGATTGGGGGGGGCGGGAGCTTTAGAACATTCAGTAGTGAAAGCAAAACCAAAAAACAGGGGTTTCTTCCTCCTCCTCCTCCTCCTCCTCTTCTTCTTCCTCTTCCTCCTCATCTTCATTCTCTCCAAGCATGAAAGCAAAGACCTTGTGAACTGACTTACTAACTCCATCTGATGTTTCTCCTGAAGAAAGACACATTGAGATTGGGGGGGGCGGGAGCTTTAGAACATTCAGTAGTGAAAGCAAAACCAAAAAACAGTATTTTTGAAAGACAAATTTCTATCCCAGCAAACTTGAGAGCAAAAAAAAGAAAAATTAAAAAAATAACACAAATCAGCACTCCCCAAAAACAACCCAGGAAAGAAAGCTGTCATAAAGCCATGTGCTTTGCTCTGTAGGAATTGCCTACTCATCCTTTGGGCCTCACCTAAGTAAAATTAAATGGGAAATCAGAAGTGTACACAGTAACAGTTAAAAGCAGAGAGGGGGAAAAAGAATTTTAAGACATAGACCTAAGAACTAAATAAGCCTGGTGGGATAGAAGCAGGTGGGATAGGACCAGGTGGGATAGGACCATGTATGTGGGACAGAACCAGGTGGGACAGGACCAGGTGGTACAGAACCAGGTGAGATAGCATAGTGGTTCTAGGTGAGGCTTCTAGAGCCAGGCTTCTGGTGTCAAACTTCCTCTCCATCTATCACTAGATGTGTAACCCTGGGCACTGAAGTCCTATGCACCTCGAGTCCCGCACTGTAAAAAGGGGTTAGTAACGCTTGCCTTAGAGTGCTACTCTGAGGGTGAAAGGCGTTGTTACTTACGTGCATTTAGAATAATTATCTGACCCCAACATGAGCGCAATACTATTTCATATTAAAATAGTATTATTATTTCAGAAACGAAAAATAACATGACATACTTCTTTTATATGAGAATTAAAAAAATAAATCTAAAAAGGCTCCCAAACACTGATGTCAATTTGAAACATTTCTCCACAAAAATAACCCATATTCAGTAACTCAGTATTTATTGAGCACCTAGTATAGGCACTATGCTCCCAATAAGCCAGGAAACAGACAACAGAATGCCACTGCAATGAAAAATGTTTTTGCTAAATTAGGTACTCTTTAAAAATATATATATATACATACACACACACACATTTCTAAATTGATTTCAGAGAGGAAGGAGAGGGAGAAAGAGCACCATCAATGATGAGAGGATCACTGACTGGCTGCTCCTGCAGGCCCCCCACTAGGGACTGAGCTTGGCCACTGGGGTACATGCCCTTGACCGGAGCCGGGACCCTCAGTCCCAGGCCGACACTGTCCACTGAGCAGACCAGCGAGGGCCACTGGGTGCCCTTAACCTTTAATCAGGTGCCGGCGATCGGACGCACCTTCGTTGGCGTCGTTGTCCTGGGCTTTGGCAGAGTCGGTTCCCGAGGACGACGGGACTTCAGCGTCATTTGGGTTTTCTTCAGCCGATGGTTTGCCTTTCCCCTGAAGAGCCTGTGATTGGAAATTAATTAGTGATTCCACAAGCTGATGCAGGCTGAGCTCTCTCCAGCTGAGAAGGGGCCTTTGCCTCACTCTCTGCTCACGGAAAACCCGAGCTGGACACACAGGGCACGTGGACACTAACCCTCAGTGCCCTCAAAGCGTATGGAGCGCTTACGGCTCAGTCCCAATCAGTCATTTGTAAAAAAATAATAGAAACAGAGCTTGGGGATTTCCTATTCATCTGCCCCTGGCGGCCTAGCTTTTGAAATGAAAACAGACAGGGCGCTACTCGTTGCATGAGTTAGCAAAGAATCGACCAATAATGTCAAAAGGTGCCATTGTATTTTCCCCCAGACGTCAAGTCAACGAGAACACACGGAAAATCCAGGTATTTCTTCCTAAGTATGAAACATATGTGAGTGAAGATTCTGTTAGACACCTAAATTCACGTGGTTTATTTTGTGTGGTTTTTTTTTTGGTGGAAGATTACATCACACCATTGGGAGACCCCCCAGAAACGGGACCGCAAATCCCTGTTTAAAAATAGAGAAACTGCCCGGCCGACAGCTCAGGGGCTGAGTGCGGACCTGTGACCCCGGAGGTCACGGTGGGGGCACAGGCCGGGGTGCGGGCTCCATCCCCGGCGGGGCGCGTGCAGGAGGCGGCCCATAGGGCTTCTCTCCCATGGGTGTTTCTCTCTCCCCCTCTCCCTTCCTCTCTGAAATCAATAAAAAAGAATTTTAAAAAACAGGCCAGTTTGTGCCATTTAAAAAAATAATAATAATCGAGAAACTGAGCCCTAAAGAAGCGAGGTGAGCCGCCGACCGGAAGGCACACAAATACTGGGCGGCAGAGCAAGGCCAGCGCCAGGCCCTCTGGCCCAGCTGTCCCCACGGCCCCC
>NW_005365832.1:307291-314610 GCF_000412655.1 Myotis brandtii
CGAGCGCTTGGCCCCCCTCTTTCCGGACGGCGGGCTTTTCCGGAGGGACCTTCCGGCGGGACCGTCTCTGCGCCCCGCCCTCGCCTGCGCCTGGTTCAAGTCTCCCGCTTAGTATTAGGGGGTGGGGGGAAAAAAACAACAAAAAATCAGTGCCTTAAAGAGATTTCTCTCATTGGATCATTTCCCGCAATTCTGCATTGAGATGCTCCCAGCCGCCCTGGCCAGTGCGGCTCGGTGGATAGAGCGTCGGCCTGCGGATGGAAGGGTCCCGGGTTCGAGTCCGATCAAGGGCATGTACCTTGGTTGCGGGCACATCCCCAGGAGGGGATGTGCGGGAGGCAGCTGATCGATGTTTCTCTCTCATCGATGTTTCTAACTCTCTATCCCTCTCCCTTCCTCTCTGTAAAAAAATCAATAAAATGTCTTTTTTTTAAAAGGTAAACCCCTTTTTAAAAATGCTCCCAATCTATTTCCTCTTCTGAATGTTTAATTTGATCTTCACTGTAGTGATTCTTTCTTAATTGAACCATGTGCTCTGCCTCCAGCACGTCCACCTTCCGGTTTTCCCGTCGCGGAAAGCTAAACCCTCTGGTTTAGTTTAAATCCGGTCTCCTCCCATCCGATGGGCGGCACGGGGTCGCGCCCTCTTGCACAGACCCTCACACCTTCATCTGGGCTCCATCCCCTCCAGCCCTATCCCTGTCCGGGTCCCCTGGCAGTCCCATGCCTGGTGCATGCCCAGGCACTGTGGACACCCCTTTCCTACAGGCCACCTGCAGGGCACGCACATCCTCAGGAAAATGATTCCTAAACACGGACGCCGTTATGCCCAGCGCCAGAGGCCCACGGCTGGTCAGGAGCGGGGCCAGGGCTTGGAGCCTGGTCTGTCTGACTCCAACCCCCACGCTTGGGATTAGAGGATGGGCTGCCTCCTCCACGGAACTGGCCTTCACCTCCTGCCGCCCCCTGGGCTTGGACTGTACCCCTCCTGGTGCGGAATCCTCGGGGACTGAGCTGGGTGTGAAGGATGGGAGTCCGCAGGGAAGGCTGCGTTAAGGCAGCCCACGGAAGTCACTGACGGGGGATTCTCGCCTGGCTTTCTCCAGGCGGCCAGGGAACGGCACCCAGCACAAGTCAGAATCTCCAGCCCTAACTGTCCGGGAAGAGGAGAAGGGCACCAGAGGAGGACCGATGGGCACCTGGTAAGCAGAGTGCTCTCCTGAGGTCAAGTGGGCCTAGACGCGCTTGTGTATTATCAGCTGCCTGGGATATGGAGGCAACAGTTGTGAAGCTATAGATTCACGTTGTGGGGACTAGGGAGTGGGGAGCAAGGGGTGCAAGGATAGTCTTTCTGCTACGAAACACCTGTATGACGTGAACGTTCTTTATTTCTGTTTTCCTTTCCTCCACTTCCCTGTGGCGTGTCCCCTGGCGAGTCAGAGGCACCCACAGTGCCTTGGGTAAAGGGGAATGCCTATGGCAGCCATGAAAATAGCAAGAAAAACTTTTTAGATGTGCAGACTCAATTTTTGAGAGTCAAATGGAAATTCGGAAGAAAGCAGACAACTGAATTTGTGCCATGACAACAGAGAGTACAGGGAGGGGATGACTCCATCCTTTCTCCTTGTCAAGGCGGAGGTGGGGAGGGGGGGCAGAATGGGGCGTGACCCTTCTGGGGAGACGATTTTCCATGGCTCTTGCAGGAACCACAGAGGAAACGATGCAGCTCTTCTGTGAAAGCTGTGACAGTTCTCCTGCTGGGCTAGCTTTCCAAGGGTATTTGTTGCAAACACCCTTGAAAGAGAGAGATATTGACTCCCTCGGGGGCAGAAGGCAAGTTTGTTTTCCAACCTGTATAACAAAAATAAGGTTTCTCTCCGGGGCAAAGGTTGAGCTGTTTTGCTGGTGGCCTCCTTATAAGAGTGGGGTTTCCTGAGTGTGGAGTTCCTCCGCTGTGCACAAACCCACTTGTGCACCCACCTGGAGCCAGCGCCAGGGCCCAGATACCTGAGAGAGAAGGAGAACAAAGGGGAACGGGAACCTCACGCTGCCTGCTACCCCAGAAGTCTCAGGTGTCTGCCAACATCTGTGAGACTGCAGCGGGGTAGCATGTAGCTTGCAAGTAAGGTAAAACCTCACACCCTTAGCAGTTCTTAACCTCCCTAGACCTGGGATAGGGGACAACAGGCCATGCCCTAGGGATGGGGAGCGGGGTGCTCATCGAAGAGGATCAGAGACGGTGTTGAGAGACGGTCAAGGACCCCTGGAGGGCCGCGATCACCTGCAGAACATTCATTTCCACTGGCGGGAACACTGCATGTCTGCTGTTTTCCTAGCAATGGCTCCCAGCCAGAGCGAGATCACTCCCCCAGTGGGCTTTTATTTTATCTTATTTTTAATACATTTGTATTGATTTCAGAGAGGAAGGGAGAGGGAGAGAGAGAGATAGAAACATCAATGATGAGAGAGAATCACCGATCGGCTGCCTCCTGCACGGCCCCTATTGGGGATCAAGCCGGTAACCATGTGCCTTGACGGGGAGTTGAACCGTGACCTCCTGGTTCATAGGTCAATGCTCAACCACTGAGCCACGCCGGCCGGGCCCCCAGTGGGCTTTAAGAAATGTGTAGGGAGGTGTTGGTTGTCAACATAATAGGGCAGCCGTGGGGAGACTACTAACCTAGTGTCTGGGACCAGGTGTGCTCACTGGCCACACTCGGTGAAGACCCACTACCAGCAGCATCACCATTAAGACACCCCAGGCCGTGTGGAGAGCAGGCCTTCCACCATCAGCCACCTGCCGAGTGTGAGGAATTTTCCAAAGGAGGCTGCCCCTGCCCTGAGACTTGGCAAGCGCGTAGTGGAAAGTCCCATGTGGATGCTCTTCCTTTTCAAAGGCCTTAAGTTGAGGAGCTTCCCTTTGTGGAGGTCATGACACCCCAAGCAGGGGTGGCGAGAGGAGAGGCAAAAGCAGCCACGCGTACCTGGGTGGAGCTGGACGGGGTGGGACGCTCCCTGCCACTCCACCGTGGATCTGAACAGGCTAACGATTTATGCTCATCCATGATTACTTATATATTCTAAGTGGAAAAAATATTCTCGGCATTAACTAGAACCAGCTTCCGTTACTGTGTGGACAGTAGCAGAAGAGCACACATTTATTTCAACTCAACCAGTATTTCTTGAACGCTGGCTACATGCTTGGCACTGTGCTAGGTACTGGAGATGTAAAACGGGGAAAACAGACACACACACACAGCTCATTGCAGCAGAGCATGTTCACCCAGACACGGGACCTGCTCTTGCATAAATGCTCCCCGTGGAATTCAGTATCAGTCATCATGCACAGAAACGACCTTGGAATGTACAGACTCATGTTAGCAGGACACCGATGTTTGCTTCTAGTACCAGGTTTCTCTTGCAGGAACCACAGAGGAAACGATGCAGCTCTCCATACAGACACAGGAAAGGGAGTGACTCCGAATGAGGATCTGAGAATCAGCATAACCTGCCCAAGTGGGAGGAGAGGAGAGGCTTGCTTGTCACCCACACCAGTTTCTATACCCCCCCCTTTTTTTAATTGGTTCACAAGACAGAACAGGTTTCAAGAATCACTGATCAGCTGCCTCCTGCACGCCCCCTATTGGGGATCAAGCCAGTAACCATGTGCCTTTATTTTCTTTGACAACTCAATAAAACATCATCTGCCCACGGCATGGTGCGCCCATCACTCCAAGCAGACTCTTTCTCTCTACTGCCCCCCTTTGCCCACGTCCACCTACCCCACCCCCGTCCCCCCGGCCTTCTGCCCTCCCTTCTTGAGGGGGTGTGTGTGGGAGAGGCAGAGGCAGGCTAAGATACTTGGTGCAGCACAACATCCACCCGCTGAGCACAGTGGCAGAGAGCCTCTCCCAGGGACCCCAGCAATTCTAGAATCCCATGATCCTTTGCTTCCTATTTCAACTTAATTGTGGATATTTATCACTGATCTTCCTTGGTATGAAACTAGGACTGGGAGTTCTTTCAACAGCATGTGCTGAACGTGCGAGTGTGTCTTCCCCCCAGAAAAAGACCAATTTTAAACCCAAATCCCTAGTACATATAATGAACTGAAGTAAAAATGTGCAACATCCCTTTCAAATGAAAGTCTTGATTGTTAAAAGCAATATATACACATATAAGACAAGCTGAAAGGAAACGTAATGAAGTCATTTCTCTTGATTTTATGGTGTTTTGATAACTTGCAATTATATGCGATGCTCTACATTGACATGTATGGTTATAAAGTGGAAAAAAACAGCAGAGTATGCACATAAGTCACATAGGCCCCAAAGGTCAAGCTGTTTATATGTAAATCTGGAAATACGGAATAAAACCATTACAAACTGACAAAAGTCGGGGGGAGGGGGAGTTTAACAATGACCATGATTGACTTTTTCTGATGAGCGGCTTCATCTGTGGTTTAAAAATAGCCAGATACCTGCAAGAACAAGAAAATGCTCTAATGAAACAGAAAATGAAGTCGGTACCATTAGCACAAAGACTCAAAGATCAACATCTTTCAGCAAAAACTCTTTTCGTCCTCACTTTCTAATCAGCTGCCAGGAAAGGCGAGCTTATGATGGAGTCTTCTCTGACTCAGACGCTTTTGAGTCCCATTATGTTACCATAGCACCCAGTAGGTGCTTTCTCTGGGTCCCGCCCCCAAACAGTACCTCACTCCACGCTCACACAAAAGTATGTCTTTGATATTTTCTTTGACACGTTCTGTGAGTTAGAGGGTAGCACCTGCAATTTATAGGTGGAGACTGTAAGGCTTAAAGCAAACTGCATGCACTACTGTCTTCTACTGGAGGAGGCGCTGTGTATTAACAACTGTCCTGTTTTATTTATTTATTTTTTTAAATATATTTTATTGATTTTTTACAGAGAGGAAAGGAGAGAGATAGAGAGTTAGAAACATCGATGAGAGAGAAACATCGATCAGCTGCCTCCTGCACATCTCCTACTGGGGATGTGCCCACAACCCAGGTACATGCCCTTGACCGGAATCGAACCTGGGACCCTTCAGTCCACAGGCTGACGCTCTATCCACTGAGCCAAACCGGTTTCGGCACAACTGTCCTGTTTTAGCTTCTGAGGTTTCCTTAAACCAGCGGTCGGGTCGCCAACCTTTGGGACCTCAGGGACGATCAGTGGTCCGCGGACCACTGGTTGGCGACCGCTGGCCTAGGGCCCACGTGTGAGAAACAGTTAAGGGGACGCCTCTTAACATCTTTCTGTTTATTCTATTTTATTTTCTCACGTAGGAGAGGTTTCAAGTGGATATACCACATGGTAAGTTGCATCTTCTTTTTAAAATAACATCATTATTTTTTAAAATCATCACATTTACAAGAATTGATAAGCAAAATCCTTTCACATGCACAATAAAATGCAACGGTGGCACGCTTCCTCACACTTTCATTCCTACCTGGTGGAAGAAGAGGAGGAGATTTTAATTACGATTTAGTTGCCTTTATTATAGGGAACGGAATCGTAATTATTCAGCCGAACAAAAAGCTAATAGACTAGAATCATAATGTAGCTTCCTGGAATGCACCAGACCTATTTTTTTAAATGATAGGGACTCATTTGGTAGGAATGCTACAGTAACAAGAATAATAAAATTCAAATATTAAACATAATATACTTCTAACCTTTTTCCTATGAGAAAAAAAATCATCTTTAATATTTTACTTTATTTCCTCTAGGTGAGGATGTTCAAGATCAAATATATGCTTATTACTTTCTTCTAAAAGGAACTATTTTTAAACTTTACTTTCTATTTAATCCAACTGTACACTTTCACATATTTCTTTATGATTTTCCACACAACTCAGCTATCTGACCGGGTCTGGGAAAAAAGGATACAGGCAAAGTGTGTGGTATTCCACTAGATGTAACCATCCTATTAAGAGTGATAGTCCTATCATTTTACTATATCTCTTCCCACAAAACTATACTTAAAATGTCATAACTGTCATTCCTCCTTAAAACAGACATGAAATACTGAACCACATCCAAATATTACCAGAGATGAGTAGCTTCTAAACTACTAGTAAGCACGTATTTCTGTGGGGAAATAAAATCATTTTTCAAATAACTACTTTGCAAACCTCTTCATGAGCGAGTCGTCTGTCCGGGAGGAAGGGGGCCTCTCACCTGTTCTCAGGAGAAGCCATCAGCCTGCGAGGCTGCGGGGAAAGGGGTTTCTCCGCTCTTCGAACTCGGCAAAGGCAGAGGCGATGAGCTCTGACTGCACAGAGAGGGGTCCGGGGGTCTCGTTCGTGGAGAAAGTATTTGGAAATCTTTCAAGGTCAAGACCTCTTCCCTTTAAATACGCCTGAAGGGCTCTGAAAAACTGGACAAAGAAAATGTTCTGTTGCCACATATAAATTAAACACCCAAAAGACTCAAAGGTGAATACTTCCCCCTGAATTGATTGGGGAGCTCACCTAGGAGGCAGGAGGTGGGAACTCAGGAGCAGAAGCACAAGCTTTGGCCACTTCTTCCCGCCCCGCCCCCCCGGGCCCCACCCCGGGCCCCACCCGCCTCCTCTCTGACATTTCAGCCCCACATGGTGGGAATCCCTCGAGGAACAGCAATTACTTAACAGCACCTGTCAGAGGGGCCTTGTGAGCCACCTCTGCATACCAAGGTCAGAGGTCACATTGAACCCACCGCCTGGTGCCGCCTCTCTGACTGAAAACAGGACCCCGGTCATCGTCTTCTGAAATCATTTCTGTCCGACATGGACTTTTCAGCTTTCCGTCAGGAAGTGGATAAAGGCAGAGAAGCTGTGCACAGCGCCATTTGCTTGTTTTAATCCTATGTTGTTATCTTTCACATGGGTGTGCACAGACCACTTCCACAGGCATGTGCTCTGTGTGCTCACAGAAGCAGGTGTAGATCGCTGCAGGAGCAATGGGAGGCCAGCTGCCGGGTCAGCAGAGCACTGGTCTGGGCCCCGGGGCCTCCTCCCAGCCCGGGCCCCCCTCCCAGCCCGGGCAGCCTTCTGTGTTCTGGCAGAGTTCAGCGCACGCAGATCCTGAGACACAGCCATCACACCGCAGCCCAGCACGGACGACGCGTGCTTACCAGGTCTCGGTTTCTGGGGTTGCTGAGTGGCTTCCATGTGTCTTGGTTTCTCAGTGTGGCTCCGTGCACAGGCCCGAGGAGCACCAGGGCTGCAGACAGCAGCAGGAACGCTTTGGGCATGGTGGACTGCGGCTGAGGGAGAGGAAGGATGAGGGGAAATGCAATGGTCACACTGAGGG
>NW_005365832.1:315106-318196 GCF_000412655.1 Myotis brandtii
GGGGATGCGTGGCTGCTTATAAGCGGGGTTGGCTGAGGGTGGGGGTCACTGACGTGAGCAAGGGGAGTTCAAACACAATGATTCCATTTTCATCCACAGCACAAACACCCTTGAGAACCACATCTTCAAACTTCTTCAGGGATAAACAACTTGTCTTATAAATAGAACCACCACTGGCCATTTTGCGTGGCTTTTATAACACAGGGCACTTCCAAACAGCCAATGGCCTCTGCCTTTTATACTTGCAAGAGAAGGTGTATCATCCTGGGAGTATGACGATGACTAGCCCACCTAATAGGATGCTCTTCTGCAGACAGCAGCTTTGGAAATTGAGAGCATTTTTTTCTTTACACAGAACATTCTAGTGCAAGGGACAAAATTGCTCTTCATGAACGACACCTCATATCTCTTCTGAGAACCTCAGGAATCTTTACACGTTTTAAACAGTGGCCTGGTTTCTCATAATATCCCCCTCAAAATAGACTACAAGATAGCATGTGTTGCATGGGAAAAAGAAAAATGACCATACTTACAGCACTGTCCTGCTGAATAAACGTAATCATAGGAAATGCGAGGGCTGAGAAATTGGACGTGATGGGCTGGGAAGTTGCTTGGTCCCCGTGATGCAGGACATCCCGGACAAGCTCCCTGCTGAGAAGGCTGGTGATCTGAGCTGAAAACCAGAGTTCCTGGCTATTTCTCATCTTGACCTTGGGCAAGCCTCTATGACCTTCATTTGTTTACGTCTTTGTTCGTTGGTTCAACAAATTTTTATCGCGCTGCCCAAGGCTTTGAGGATAAAATGTTAATAATAATAAACATAGGTACTGCCCTCATGGAACTAGCATGTTAGTGGGCAAGACAGACATGAACCACATCATTATTTAACAAAATACAAAGGGCGCTGATTTCTACGAGGAGGAACTGGGTGCTGCGAGAGTGGAGCAGGGAGATCTGGTTCCGTCTCGAGGGTCAGGGAAGGCCGCCGAGATAAAGTGACCTGACATCTGGCAGCAGCAGTTACCTAGACAACCGAGGGTGCACAGAGGGAGAAGAGCGTCACACAAGGTGAACAGCTGCGCTGGAGCCTGAGGCTGAACGTGAGTGAGGCCCTGGCCAGGTGGCTGCATTGGTTGGAGTGTCCTCACCAGAAGGGTGGCTTCTATTCCCAGAAAGTCAGCGAGGAAGCGGGGAGCAGAGGGCGCCAGGTGAGGTCGGTTCAAGCGGAGCTAAGAGGTAGGCAGAGTGTGATTTGTCTGCTGCAGGCCATGGCAAGTCATTGAAAGGTTTCAGCAGCCAAGTTGCATGATGAGACTTGCATTTTCCAAAGGTCATTGTGGTTGCAGTGGGGGAGAGAGACGAGGTAGAGAAGGGGGAGGAGAGGGACCAGGCAGGATGAGGTGTTAAACTGGATGAGGAGGGGAGCATGGATGCAGAGATGTGGGTGTACCTGAGAGAGAAAAGAAGGTGTTGCTAACGTACTGGGCACTAGAGGAGGCAGTACTAAGAGGAAGAGAGTTTCAAAACCACCTCTAGGTCTCAGGATCAGTGAACTCAGCCCCACTCCCTGAGACAGCAAACACGGGCCTGGGTGGGTGAAGGTCAGGAGCTCCCTCCGGACGGATGTGTTGTATTTGAGGAGCCACGTGGGGATGGAGATACACAGTTGGATACACAGCCTGGAGCTCAGACGGGAGGTCTGGGAAGGAAATGTCAATATGGGAGTTATTGGCATATAAATGGATAAGATTTCTTCAATAAAAGTTAGAAAATGAGAAGAAAAGGTGGTCTAGGGCTTGAGCTTTGAGAAGTGTTAGCAGGTCACAGCCATCTGTAGGAATCTCTGGGAGGGAGACCCTGGAGGCAGAGGAAAACCAGGAGACTGACAGCAAGGGAAGCAAGTGTGTCGAGAAGGGGCAGATGGAGTAAAAGGAGGACTCGGAGGGTCCCGGGAGCATCAGACGGCTGTGGTGGGTGGAGGGGAAGGTCAGATTAGAAGTGAGTGGATGGACAAGAGAGAGAGACAGCGAGTACATCAAGCTCCCGAGAAGTTCAGCCGTGGGGAGTCGGTGGGAGAAGGTCAGCTGCGGAGAGAGACGGTGGGAGAAGGTCAACCGTGGGGAGATGGTGGGAGAGAGACGGCAGTAACCAGAGGGGAAATGGAGTCCAGGGAAGGTGCTGTTGTCATTGTTTTTAACGGGAGAGACTTGAGTTTAAATGTCAGTGATTACGTGAGTAAATGAATATCCTGGAATTTCACTATATCATCTGTCCTGAAAACTCCAGGGCTTTGAAGTTAAAACAACTAATGATACTGAAGTATTAAGTTATTAATGAGATTATAGCCAAGTCACAACACTGTGAGTCCTTAGACCAGGGGTGGCAACCTTTTTGTGAGTGCATACCAAAACCAGCAAAATCTCTGACTCAAAATTCTTCTGCATGCCAACCCTAATTTTTGGAGAACATGTTACGCCTACTTGATATCTCTTAAGGTGTACATATGTGAAGAACCTTGAAGAAATAATAAAATTAATTCTAGCGACAAAAACACAGTATATGATGATGAAAAATACATTTATTTTTTAATGTACACATGTACACTGATAGTCCGACAGAAAACTTCATGACTCCGTTTGATATTATCAGTGGGACTTTTGCTGCTGTATCACTGATGACAGAAATTTTACATCAGGTTTATATTTCGTGACCTTCAGAGATATGCACAAGCTACTACTTTCATCCATCAGGCTACTCCTATTACGAGACTTAACAAAATTCATCACTGAGAACAAAGATTCACAAGCATATGTGGATGAAAACATGGAGAGTAACACTGTTGCAAAGTTTTTTAAACAGAAAAAAATTTCTGGAAAGGCATTCTAAGTGCTCAATAGTTCGTTTTTGACACTTCTCTCTGGTACTCCTGTCTCTAATTGCTTTTTTTCAATGTTTTCCAAGTCAACTCTAAGGTCAATAAATTTCTGCTTCCAAATTGAGCTACTCTGAAATTCAATCAACTGCATTTCAAAGTCAGCCATGTCTATCCATGAAAACATTTGTAAGTTTAGTTCCTCCAGTTTCATGCTG
>NW_005365832.1:318228-319661 GCF_000412655.1 Myotis brandtii
ACTAAGAGGAAGAGAGTTTCAAAACCACCTCTAGGTCTCAGGATCAGTGAACTCAGCCCCACTCCCTGAGACAGCAAACACGGGCCTGGGTGGGTGAAGGTCAGGAGCTCCCTCCGGACGGATGTGTTGTATTTGAGGAGCCACGTGGGGATGGAGATACACAGTTGGATACACAGCCTGGAGCTCAGACGGGAGGTCTGGGAAGGAAATGTCAATATGGGAGTTATTGGCATATAAATGGATAAGATTTCTTCAATAAAAGTTAGAAAATGAGAAGAAAAGGTGGTCTAGGGCTTGAGCTTTGAGAAGTGTTAGCAGGTCACAGCCATCTGTAGGAATCTCTGGGAGGGAGACCCTGGAGGCAGAGGAAAACCAGGAGACTGACAGCAAGGGAAGCAAGTGTGTCGAGAAGGGGCAGATGGAGTAAAAGGAGGACTCGGAGGGTCCCGGGAGCATCAGACGGCTGTGGTGGGTGGAGGGGAAGGTCAGATTAGAAGTGAGTGGATGGACAAGAGAGAGAGAGAGAGACAGCGAGTACATCAAGCTCCCGAGAAGTTCAGCCGTGGGGAGATGGTGGGAGAAGGTCAGCCGTGGGGAGACGGTGGGAGAAGGTCAGCCGTGGGGAGACGGTGGGAGAAGGTCAGCCGTGGGGAGACGGTGGGAGAAGGTCAGCCGTGGGGAGACGGTGGGAGAAGGTCAGCCGTGGGGAGACGGTGGGAGAAGGTCAGCCGTGGGGAGACGGTGGGAGAAGGTCAGCCGTGGGGAGACGGTGGGAGAAGGTCAGCCGTGGGGAGACGGTGGGAGAAGGTCAGCTGTGGAGAGAGACGATGGGAGAAGGTCAGCTGTGGGGAGACGGGTGGAGAGAGATGGCAGTAACCAGAGGGGAAATGAAGTCCAGGGAAGGTGCTGTTGTCATTGTTTTTAACGGGAGAGACTTGAGTTTAAATGTCAGTATTACGTGAGTAAATGAATATCCTGGAATTTCATTATATCATCTGTCCTGAAAACTCCAGGGCTTTGAAGTTAAAACAACTAATGATACTGAAGTATTAAATTATTAATGAGATTATAGCCAAGTCACAACACTGTGAGTCCTTAGACCAGGGGTGGGCAACCTTTTTGTGAGTGCATGCCAAAACCAGCAAAATCTCTGACTCAAAATTCTTCTGCGTGCCAACCCTAATTTTTGGAGAACATGTTACGCCTACTTGATATCTCTTAAGGTGTACATATGTGAAGAACCTTGGAGAAATAATAAAATTCATTCGAGTGACAAAAACACAGTATATGATGATGAAAAATACATTTATTTTTTAATGTATACATGTACACTGATAGTCCGACAGAAAACTTCATGACTCTGTTTGATATTATCAGTGGGACTTTTGCTGCTGCATCACTGATTACAGAAATTTTACATCAGGTTTATATTT
>NW_005365832.1:319769-321441 GCF_000412655.1 Myotis brandtii
AGAAGAACTGCTCAATAGTTGACTCGATGATGTTTAAAAACAGCTTTTGAAGGCTTTGACAGTCTGTTCTGTCATCTTTTGGGAGGTCTTTGATGTGCCTCTTGAGGTTTGGGAAATATCTAAATCTCTCACCATCCACATCCCTCTTAAAGACTTCCAGTTTCTTTTTAAAAGCCTTTATGTAACCAAACATAACATCAAGTGTCTTGCCAGTTCCTTGTAATTTAACATTTAATTCATTCAAATGTTCACAAAAATTGTAAATGGAAGATTAGAAGAGAGGGTTTCACGTGCCAGCAAAAGTTACTGGCGTGCCATGTTTGACACGCGTGCCAGGGTTTGCCCACCCTTGCCTTAGACCACGCTCCCTCCTCACATTCCCAGTGAAAGGAGAGGAGAGGAAGAATCCTTTCCAAGTAAAAAGCAGACCTCCTCGCCCTGGCTGGTGTTGCTCAGTGGTTACAGTACTGACCTGCGCACTGAAAGGTTGCAGGTTCAATTTCTGGTCAAGGACACCTACCTGGGCTGCAAGTTCATTCCCCTGGCTAGGGTCAGGGCACATGTGGGAGGCAACCAATTGATGTGTCTTTCTCACATCGATGTTTCTCTCTCTTCCCCTTCCTCCTTCCCTTCCACTCTCTAAAAATCAGTGGAAAAATATCCTTGGATTAAAAAAAAAAGCAGACCTCCTCTTGTTCCTTCCTCCTGGAATGGAAATACCAGGCAGCCATCACTATGCTATGAGAGATGCATTGTGGGTGGAGAACTAATGAGAGGAGAACTTGGATTCTTGATGACTTCATGGAGTCCTGTTCTGGACTATTTCACTGGTTAAGGAACTGTTGTCAGGTTTCCTATTTCATGCAAATAAGTCCTAACTAAACAGCCTGTATAGGGAGATCAGTGCCTTTGAAAAACAGAAGAGAAGGTGGGAAAAGTAGGTCAAACAGTCCAGAAGTTTTAACTCTCTATACCCTATATAGAACACTAGAGGCCCGGTGCACAAGATTCGTGCACTGGGGTGGCCCTCAGCCCAGCCTGTGCCCTCTCACAGTCTGGGAGCCATCAGTCGGACATCCTTAGCACTGCCGCAGAGGCGGGAGAGGCTCCTGCCACTGCTGCTGCACTCGCCAGCCGTGAGCCTGGCTTCTGGGCTTCTGGCTGAGTAGCGCTACCCTTGTAGGAACGTAGTAACCACCAGGGGCCAGCTCCTGCATTGAGCGTTTGCCCCTGGTGGTCAATGTGCATCATAGCAACCGGTCATTCTGTCGTTTGGTCAATTTGCATCTTACCCTTTTATTATACAGAACTAGAGGCCCGGTGCACAAAAAATTTTGCACTGGGGGTGACCTCTTGTAGTCTGGGACCCCTCGGAGGATGTCCATCTGATGGCTGAGGCCCGCTCCCTGGGGGATCGGGCCCAAGCTGGCAGTCAGACATCACTCTGGCAGCCCGGCAGCCCTCGGGGGATGTCCCCTTGCCAGAGGGGAGCAGGCCTAAGCTGCAGTTGGACATCCTTAGCGCTGCTGAGGAGGCGGGAGAGGCTCCCACCACCACCGCTGTACTGGCAGCCATCAGCCTGGCTTGTGGCTGAGCAGAGCTCCCCCTGTGGGAGCGCACTGACCACCAGGGGGCAGCTCCTGCATTGAGCGTCTGCCCCCTGGTGATCAGT
>NW_005365832.1:322113-322948 GCF_000412655.1 Myotis brandtii
AGGCAGGGGGGAAGCTTGACTTCCTCCATCACCGGGGCAACCAAGCCTCCTGCTTGCTCCAGCTCCGTGGCTGCCAGCAGCCATCTTGGTTGGGGTTAATTTGATATAGTCGCTCTGATTGGCTGGTGGGCATGGCTTAAGGTGTAGCAAAGGTATGGTCAATTTGCATGTTTGTCTTTTATGAGTGTAGATGGGGGAAGATGAAAAATTTTGGAAACAAGAGTAATAATAGTAAAATGCTGTTTAAAAGAGATTAATGGGAATACAATATGCAGGATAGCGGGGAAGTGGATGAGACAAGGACATCCTTTTTGGAGTTGCTGTAAAATTAGGAATCTTATCTAATAAAAGAGAAGCATGCAAATTGTCCGTACCTCCGCTACACTCACAAGCCACGTCCACAAGCCACTCCCACCAGCCAATCAGAACTACTATATGCAAATTAACCGGACATCCTTTTTGGAGTTGCTGTAAAATTGGGAATCTTATCTAATAAAAGAGAAACATGCAAATTGTCCATACCTCTGCTACACTCACAGGCCAGGTCCACAAGCCACGCCCACCAGCCAATCAGAACTACTATATGTAAATTAACCCAACCAAGATGGCGTCCAGCAGCCACGGAGCTGGAGCAAGCAGGAGGCTTGGTTGCCCCAGCGATGGAGGAAGCCAAGCTTCCCGCCTGCCCTGGCTGGCTTTGGGCTCTGCTCAAGGCAACAAAGTTTCAATTATAGAAGATAAATAAATCCCAGATACCTGCTTCCAGCCAGCCTTGGGTGGCTAGGGGCCGTGGCCAGACTGCAAACAGCCATCAGCCCCTCACCCAGGCTGGCCA
>NW_005365832.1:323789-335539 GCF_000412655.1 Myotis brandtii
GGGGGAACCCCCCCCCCCCCGAGTGCACAAATTTTTGTGCACTGAGCCTCTAGTATGAGTAATAATGGGGTAAACTAGGGGGGAGTCAGAAATACAGCAACAGAAGGGTGACCTTAAAGTACTAGACTCTTTAGGTCTCAGGAACTAATTGAATGTAATGGGCAAGGGAGAAATGAACAAAATGAGAGGATTTTCAACTTGTGTAATTGAGAGGATTTAATAGAAATTTGGAAACTAAAAAGAGCTGCTACCTAGGCAGGGAGAGATTTTATAAAATTAAATCTCAACAGGGAGTTGAAACTAAGTTGGTTAGTTTGGAGAAAACTAGAGATGGGAGAGTTAAGAAGAAAGCGCCCGTCATTTCTGGGGCACCTACTCTGTGTTGGGTGCATTTGGTCCATCCTCTCACTTCAACCCTCACTCCCGATCTGGATGACACTGGTACTAGCCAGAACTGGTGGGTGAGGACCCAATCTCAGTGAGGATAAATGTTTTGCCATTGACTCAGAGATGCTCAGATATGGAACCCAGGGAGCAGTTCTGTCCGACCGGGTGAATCACCATGAAGAATATAACTCTGAAGTCATTGAGTTAGAGACAATCTCCCAGGGAAAGTACAGAGAGAAAAAAAGGGAGGCTGTGGGCAGATTTTTAGAAACATTTTTTTTCCCCAAGGCAAGAGGAATATGGCCAGAAAACATTTTGGCACAGAGAAGAAAGTGAACTATTATTATTATATACGTATTACCAGCCGTTAGTGGGAGAATTCTCTCTCTTGGACAATCTGGTTTTGAGTTCTACCAGAGGCAAATTGCTTCATTTCTCCAAGACTCTTTCTTGCCGTTTATTGTGGAGATAATGACCTCCCTCTAAGGGTTTGTACGGAGAGGAAATGAGCTACATGTGATGGTGTCTGGCACAGGCTCCGGAACAGCAGGTACTGACTGTGTGTGTGTGTGTGAAAGACAGAGCCCAGGTGACGGGCAGGCTGCATAGACCCACACTGTGGTCTGCAGTGTGACTCAAACACATTGCTTATACTTCTTACTTTTCCTATGACTTGCTTCTCTTCCTTCAAAATGGAATGGAAGCCTGTATTTCTGACGAAGGATTTTGGAACCCCCAAATCTTACTGTGTTATAGTCTCACTGGAACAGCAAGTTCTCTTAAAACAAGTTTATTTAAAACTGTAAGACACTGCATCAAGATGAAGATACGTAAGTGTACCGTTCCTTAAAATAAAACGTGAGCCCTGGCGTGCCCATACAGATGCATGTGGGAAGCTACAAAACAACAAACCTGGGAAATACTGGAATTTACCTGGTTGCCACTAGTTCCCTGAGATGGGGCATGTGTATCACATCCCAGGCTCAGGCATTCACTTCCTGGAACGCCGGGCCTGCTGTAAAGAAATCGTGCTGGAGGGGCTCCTCCCAGACGTATTCTGGAGAGTGAACTAGCAAACAATCTCTGCACCACACGTCCTTGTTCACCGAATTTATTGTCGCACATTCAGAACACCAGATGATGACAGATTGAAAAGAAGCACCAAAAAATCACTACAAAGTAATACCTGAGTGGAGACTGACCTAAGACAAATACTCATCTATCCAACCCTACACCGTAATGTGGAAACACAGATTAAAAACATTCACAACACTCCACAGAATACAAGAAGTTGCATTTGATGAATGACAACCAGGTGATGTAATCATGTTAATTATGTACCATCCCAAAAATACACAGAAAAGTACACACGTGTATATTTATCACACCAGACATCATACAAAGCACTGGGAAAGATCATGCATGTTTCAAATGGAAGATCCGCAAATGACAGGGGAAATTCCTTTGAACTGAAGTATTGTTACTATGCACTGCATGTTCTGGATGAGATCAAAATGATCAATTTGCAAACAAGTGATTACTGAGTCTCTCTTGGCATGACACAGTTTGTCCTCTACAAACTCTTAGCTACAAAAACTGACTCAGGCTGACAGCCATGAGCTTTGTTACATACCCTCTGCCCAAAGGACGTCCAACTCAACTGGACCGTGCTGTAAGCAAAGACATGTTTCCTTTCTACATACTTTTAGAGAAACCGATGTTCACGTCTTTGGGGGGAGGGAGTGGGCATCAAATGGGAAGAACGAAATGCTTTATGTTCAAAATTAAAATGGAAAAATATACACCACAATCGGAGAGATGTGGGCAGCTTTGAGCAGAGACCCTGAATGTCCTATGAATGAAAGAATTTGTCTTAATAACTTATATCCATTATCTTAAATAAGCAATGTAGAAATGCCAGTTTTTACATTAAAAAACAAACAAAACAAAACTGGAATCAGTTCTCCAAATAATCAGGAAGGAAAAAAACAGAAAAGGGTAAAATAACATTTAAAAATACACTACATGAATCTGAGATTATTTTAATTACTGAAATAGCATTATTGGGTAAAATTATTTTATTTTACACATAAATACAAACCTCAGTAATCTGAGGAAAAATAAGTACAGGTCTTAGGGAAGAATCTGTCCTCGATAGAGTATTTATTTAAAAAGACAAAAAAACTACATTTAAGTTTAAGCTTTCCATGTGTACTAAGTTCACAAGTACCACCACCTTCTCCTAAGAAATTATTTTCATAAACTTTCACCAAATGTTGATTTCTATGTCTCTAAAGTGTAAGCTAATTTTAATCTGAAATGAGAACTCTAGAAATTAAGAGCGGCCTCTAGGGCAATAGTTCTGAAATACAGAGGGAAATATTCTGAAATACAAAGGGCAGCTTTTACTTTTTAAACTTTTACTTCACCAACCTCAAAGGAGAGGAGCTGGGCCCATCTGAGGAGACCACCGATAATAAAAACACAGTCACAAAACTGCAGGGCATCCCTTCATCGTTTTAAGGCACAGTCTGTTTAATCCCCAACGACTATAAGTTCAAGGTCACAGTGATAATATGCATTCCATTTTGGTCTGGTTTCTCATGGGTACGTTGCTACATTTAGTAATTCCTAAGTTTAAGAAACCATCATACAATCACTTTAAAATAATACAGTTAAGTCATTTTTATATTTTTTAAAAAATGTAAATACACAGTACAATTTCCTAATGTATATACAGTAAAAAGTGGAGTTTCCCCCTCCACCTCGATGGAGGAAGAGGTTATTTCTACCAATATCCCAACAAATACCTTTGAGTATGTGGAAAGCATGGTTATGTTAAATACAGGCATCTCTACTCAGAATAGGATTATTCAACACAAGGGACAAACTCATTCCAAAAAACCATGTTCACTTGATGTTTAGGGCCTGTACGTCATCTTTTTACTAATATCCACATGAGGTCTAAGTCCCCACTAGGTTACTAGATTAATTCCCGCTGCCTCTTCACTGCCGAGGCTTCTTGTGTGAACGGCATCAACATTATCAGTGACATTAAACTACAGAAAATACTGCCCTGTGAGGGGCTAAAATTCCCTCTGAGAATTCATATAGGGGAGAAGTTAAAGAATCTTAACCAGGTAAACATAACAGTTTTTGAGTCTGTCATATTCCTACTTTTCTCGCAAGAGTACAACACTGGCTCAATGTTAACACGTCAGCATTAACGGCTTGGTTTTTAATAATATTTTCCTTTAAGATATGCATTTTAAAATACGTAATTCGTTGCACTATGTTGGAGTCAAGTGGATAATTTTTTCCTGTGAAATACGTGACTGTAACAAAGGGACTGAATGGAAATACAAACAAAACAAATTCTATAAACTTTCATTACGTAAGTGAGAGACACCTGTACTAAAAATGATCGGAAAACAGAATGTGAAGTTCTACATCACAGAATGAGTCTAAAGTAAGACTACTTCCAGCGAGTACGTCAATTCGTTACTGAAAAATCATTACTGGGTAAACTAGTTGTCACCCCCAATATCAGAGAGCAGTATTCCAGAAAATAGATGAAACAGAGCACAACTATGCTATATGCTTTATGTATTTTCAAAAACAAATTCGCATATGGAATATGTTTTGAGGATTTGCATATTTAACATAAGTCCTAAATGAAAAATACAGAAAAGATCACTTTTGCTTTAATCCCAATATGCTAAGATAGTTCATTGGCACAAATATCTGGAGGTATCTTACATTTTCCTTTAGCTTTGGTGGCAAAGTGTGTTTTGCTAGCCATATGAATACAGTTATATTTTCCAATGAAGAGGTTGATGCTAAAAAAAAAAAATTCAAATATGTCTTTTTCTTAAAAAAGGGATGTAAAAAGTTCAGTATGAAACAAAACCAGTGAAACATGAAATATAAAATATGCCTATCATTTAGGCTTCTGAACAGTTAATAGTTAAATTCTCTGTCTATAAATCTTTTACTAGTAACATTACTATACAAATACTAAAAACCAAGATAACATTTAAAAAAACAAACAGCATACGAACTTTGCAAAAAAGGCTACTTTTAGACTTCCTAAACTAAGATTAGGATTCAAATATGCAAACAAATTTACACTCAACTAATCAAAATGCAACAACAGTTTTTCTGTAAGCGTTCAAAGTTACAATGTACAGAATCAGTGCAGGAAAATTCTGACTCATCTATATCAACTTCTATACAAAGTCATCAGAAATTAACTGGTTACTTGGTATTTCAAAATAGTCGTTTTCTGGAAGCATAACACGCCAAATGCTTTTAGTCAGTACTGTACCTGACTTAAAAATTTTCAGCCATTGGCAATGTAGTCAAGATGTAGCTTAGACTATCACCTAACATTGGAAACACGTTACCAATTCAGGTATAGTATTATACAGGCGTAGGCAAGAGTGGGTTTGTACAGTTGTAAGAATGTGAAGCTCACATTATAAGAATGTATAAATAATAATACATTATTATTAATTGTTCTCCATACGAACAACTGTAAGCCTACTTTTGCCCTTGCCTGTATTTATACTATGAAACAGCAGTCTATTCTATGTCCAAATTTTATTCCGTTCTTAGAACTGAGTTACTAATATACGACATTCAGTCTTGTGTGTTCATAATCTACTCTCAATAACAGTGAATTCTGGGGCATTTGTAGAAACTTACTCGGAGTGCTGGCCTGGCTTTTCTCTCCTATCATCCTTTCCTTATTAACAATGAAGAACGTGAGCAGCTCATCGACTTTCTATTGCCTCGGGTTGCTGGAGAATGATGAGCGATATGTATAAATAAGAGCTCATTAAAGAATTTGAGAGTCCTTTATTTAAAGAGACTGGGATAACATTTAGCTCCCCATCATCTTAATATTCTGTAAAATCATCTTCTACATTTATTTACCAAAGTTTGGGGTCAGGGTCTATTTTCATAATTCCAAGAGGCTTTTTGTAGCTTCCTGTATCCTGGGGAGTAAGTGCCATGCTGTCCAAATTGACCCCCCCGCCCCCGCCCCAAAGCTTCACAAGGCACCTTGTTTCCTACGATACACAAGGTCACAAATCTACAGCACGGATGAGGAAAAGTAGCCAACCAATGCCCAGTCACAGGAGGTCCCGACGCACTTAAAAAACATTCCCAACTGATTTTAATTTACTAAAATTGCAAATGCACTATGAAGTTTCTGCACTCAACCTCACAATAAAGCAAGACATTACACTAATTTAGATGTAATAATGCCTAAGGTGAAAATATAGGCCAAGTATATTATCTGGGATTCAAGAATCAACAGCCTTAGTTTGTCTCATAATTTTTGTGTTCCCCCCATTTTCCCCAGAGCTTTCGGGAACTAAACTGCAAGTTGAGTTTTACCTCCTTTTATGTCTCTTGACCACCTTCTGTAAGAAGTGCTAATGAGCAGTGAGGAGAAATAAACTACCCTATCAGTGGAAACACTGAAGAGTCAAGTATAGAACTAGATAATGAACAAACGAGATAATATACCTCCTCTAAGCACTGTCTGTGTGAGGGATACGACAATCAACAACACTTTCTGGGCCTACTATCGTCCTTGCTTTTTCCTCACTGTATAGTCATGTAGATAGCATAGTGTAGTCCAATCAAGAAAAGGTTTCCATTCCATATTTAAGTTTATCTGACCAAAATAGGAAAAGATGGGTTGACACATGATTGATGAATACTGAAGAGACTAAAAAAAAAAAAAAAATTGATGTTAACTCGGCACAAATGATTTTTTTCTAGGACCACTATTTTAAATGTTTTCTATTCTGATGAAAAAGAGTTAGCAGAACTTCTTGAATTTCTGGCATGAAAAAGATCCAGAGAAAAAGAGCTTTCATGACTTCTCTGGTGTTATCAGCTCCAGACCGTAAGAGCAGTCACGTCCGAGGAGGCTTAGAGATACAGAGTGCGGAGTGGTTTTCCTGCCCCAGTGACCAACAACAGGTCCAGTGTGATTTTTATAAGCAAAACCTTCCTCAACACTCAGCAAGTTCCCAATAAGAAGGCTGCAACATCAGAGCCCAGAAGTCTGATGAAGCAGATGGTCCCTGACTACCAACAGACAATCTCATCTTTAGCAGCATCACTGATGAAGTTGTGCTGCTGGGCCAGCTAAGAGCACCGGCTGCAAGCAAGATAGAAAAGGCTGCAACATCAGAGCCCAGAAGTCTGACGAAGCAGATGGTCCCTGACTACCAACAGACAATCCCATCTTTAGAGCATCACTGATGAAGCTGTGCTGCTGGGCCAGCTAAGAGCACCGGCTGCAAGCAAGACAGAAACAATGTGCATCCAGCACAGGAGCCCTTTCCTCCACTCGGTGACAGAACCGTCAGCGCTGCACAGCGCAGAGCTGCCTTCTCACCCCTGGTGGGCATCGGGGTTTAAAGTGCATGAAGACTTGGTGAAGACCCTGTCAAAATGTTAAAAAACAAAATAACAAAGTGCATATATTGATGCATATAATGGCTAACGACCAACTGCTGTTTCTAAAATGTTTAATTAGAATCCTTTTTGTTGTTCTAAAACAAAGTATCTTGTTGGAATACATAAGACATTAGGACTTGATAACTACACTCACATGAAAATGCTTTAGTGAGCATCAGTTGTACCTAGTCTGCCTCTTTAAAAAGCTAAGGTAGCCCGGCTGTGGTGGCTCAGTGGATTGAGCATCCATCGTCCCATGGACCATGAGGCTCTGGGTTTGATTCCTGGTCGGGGCACATGCCTGGGTGGCGGGCTCAATCCCCAGTAGGGTGTGTGTAGGAGGCAGCCAATCAATGATTCTCTCTCAATATTGATGTTTCCATCTCTCTCTCCCTTCCTCTCTGAAATCAATAAAAATAATTTTTTTTTTAAAAAGCTAATGTACTATTCACAAACAAGAAATATAAGCTTGCTACATTTTATTCATGAGCAGTACTGATTAAACAAGGAGACTCCAGATCACAAAGACCCAGTGGCTATGGCTGTCAACGGAGGATTCACATTCATGAATTTTCTAAAGTTCTTTCTGTATATAAGCCCAACTTCAAGTCCAGAAACAGTTAAATAACACATTTAGTCTGTAACCTGAAGTACAATTACATCCGTGAAAAAGTAAAAGATACCACGGGTATAAAAGTTGTTTATGGGAACATGTATAGCTAAACATAGGCAGATGTGTCCTTATTTAAATATATACATGGCAGGCCCTGGGACAGGTGTACAATCTACGAAACTCTTTCCTTCCGGGTGCTGAACACACATGCACTCTGCATCTATCCCTTTGGCTACTTCTCTCAGATAAGAGCCGGGCACGTCCGCCATGTCGACTCTGAGGCCAACACTTCCCTTTCATGGAATTCGTAAGTGCAAATATGACTGTGGAACACTAGGCATGAAGTTGAGAAAGACAACAATGGAATCGACCAAACTTATCAGTCTCAGAAAAGACAGCAAGACCCTCGCTAACTGATGCCAAGAGAGCAAGGACCTGAGGAACCACCGAGAAGAGAAGTGGGGGACCCTGTTTAGGCAGGAACACGGGGATAGCCCTCCACAGGCAGTAGCAGCTGAGAGGTGTAAGGGATCCAGGTGCAATGGCAGGTAAGCTGGACTCCAGGGCATTCCTGGGCTCTGAGGAGGACGCCAGCTTACGGGTGCAGCAGTGGATCACTGAGACGTAAGGACTTGAGAGGTTGTAGGTACTTACAGCAGATACATCTAAAGGAAGGACTCTATTGGCCAGGCATACCTCTGCCTCAGTTTATGCTTTCTTAAGGCAAAGACACCCAGCTCCATTTCCTCCTTCCTACTCTTCTGGCTAAAAGTGAGCTGAAATCTGGAGTAGAAATATTATTCTCTCATCTGTCAAATAGTAATCACCTTGGCAAATTAACATTCCACCTGTTAAATCTAGTAGCTAAAGCCTCCAACTTATTTATACATATGCTGTTAATGGGGTAACAGTTTGTCTGTTACTCCATTAATATTATAATTTTATGCATCAAATGTGGTACTGCACTTGATCATGCCAATTCCCCCCCTCCACAGTAGTCAAAACTGTGGAAACCTAGAGTTTTTTTCTGACCACTGAAAATTAGTTATTTTAACACTCCTTCTTGACCCGAGGCACTTTGGGCAACCATGGTCAATGGTTAACCTGGTAAATAAAGTGGTACAGATGGAACAACGGACCTGCTATCCTGTCCTCATGTTCACTAAGGATAAAACTAAGATCGGCATTTTGAAAAGTCACAAGAGAATCTCATTACGTTTTGCGTTTGAATTACGTGTCCATCCATCAGTGTTGCATTGGTTTCTAAGAAAACATGACTCCTTAGAACAAAAAAGTATATTTTCACTGATGTAAGGAAAAAAGGAAAGATCTATGTTGTTCGCCGTGGCTGCTGAAAACTGGCCAAAGACTCTCGGTGGCCACTTCATTTTTGAGGAACCACACAGCTGTGAATTTCATCCACTTTTTAAGACTTACTTCACAATAGAGTACTGTAGCAAATACGAAGGATCCCACTTCTCAGAAGAAAGTCTGATGAAATGAGCCGAATGCACCACATTTACTGAGTGTTTGGGAGACGATCCCTACCTGCGTGGCCGGTCGGACTAGCTGATGGGGAGAGAGGCCCCACAGCCCGTGTCCACCTTGTCCTTTTACTAATTAAAACCAACAACTAGGACACAGACGCCACACCACAAAACAAACCATGCTTCCATGACGCCTGCAAGCATTACAAAACTAATTTCCTATTTTCAACGTTGTAAAAATAGACGCGTCTTCTCCAAAGGGTCTTGTCCACGCTGACGGATCTGTGCGGTCCCTCTGGCCACCGAGCCCAAAGGCAAAGATCATGCTTAGCGCTCCCCAAGTCCTGCCTCACATAAAGTTGCACAAGGCGTGGAGGGCGAGAGGGATGAAGACAAAGCAGGGGACCCTGTACAAGTGTGTGGACCCGAAAGCAATCACACCGATCGCCAGAGGAAGTGGGAACTGGGAAGTAGTCTTCAACAATTTACTGTGGAGAGAGAGAAACACACATCACATAAAGTGCACTCTGAGCAAACACAAAGTATGCTGATCATCGATGCAGTTTAGAGAAAGTGTTCTAAGTGACTTTAGATGAAGCAGTTTTTCATATAGTCGATTCAACTGTCCATAATTTAAAACATGATCAATCCAAGCCATATTCTGGTTAGAAAAAGAAATATTTCCATAAAATAAGTAACGAGTTTTGTTTCATCTTCTAAGTTTTAACAATAGAAAAATACTAGCTGGACTTCTGTTCAGCGATTCTACCTCTAGAAATCTATCCTAACAACAATAATCAATAATATTTACTAAGACTCAGCTACTGAAATATTTAACCCTACTTAAAATAGCAAAAAACCCCATCAAATAAAAAAGGAACCATCCTCAACCTTAAGAGGAGCATATAAGTAAGACAAGACACTAAATATTTTTAAAAGAAAAATACTAATAGTCCCTGACTTATGATGGTTAGGGTTACACATTTTTGATTTGTCGATGGTGCGAAAGCAATATGCATTCAACAGAAATTATAATTCGAATTTTGATCTCTTTCTGACTAGCAATAGGTGGTAAAAAACCCTCTTGTGATGCTGGGCAGCAGCAGGGAGCCAAAGTTCCCAGCCCACCACCCATATTCTCTGGTGTCGTATTAAGTGCATTTTCCGCTTACGGTTTTTTCAATTTGTGCTAAGCTGGCCCACCATGAGTCAGGGAAGCATGTGTTCAAGTAGTGTCTGCTCTATCAGGAAAGACCTTTAACTTTGAAAATAGAGAAACTGAGGATAAGAGGGGTTAAGAAACTTGCCTAAGGATACGGAGCTATTTGATAGCAGAGCCAAGACTAAACCCCAGGCCCGCCTGATTCTAGAATATCTGCCAGAATCAACAGAAAAGGCTCTGAGAGCAAACAACCAGCCAATGAAAAGTCAACTTTTACTACAGAGAGTTTTAAACATACACAAGTAGACTGATGGTACAATGAACCTCATGTATCCAGTTTCAACAATTATCAAGTCATGGCCGAAGTTACTTTACCTACACTACTATCCACTTCCATTTCTATATTTTTTGGAAACAAATCTTAGACATCATATCTTTTAAGGGTTAACTTTTTAAAGAAAAAACATTATTATATCCTAATAAGTAAAACCCATAATTAAGAAAACAAATATAATATACTTTCATATAAACTATATTTGTATTTATACCATAATTACCATTATAGTTTTCCCTGTAGAAATAGTCAAAGTATTAGGAAGAACATGCTTCAGACTTTATAAAAGAAAGGGTGATGAAGCCAGGAATAGATGTGAGAAAAAGAAAGATTAAACAACCATACCTTGATTTTATTGAAACATTGTAAGTATTTCCAAGAATGGCCATAGTTGGAATAAGGATAAATGCCAAAGGTTTACATGGATCAGGATTAAGTTTAAAGTAATACCTATATCAAAGAGAAAAAAAATAAAACATAAATCAACAAGGCACACCTTATCATCTCACATGATCAGAATCAATCAACTTCAAAAAATTTCAAAACATTCCAGTAACAATAGAGGCACAAGAGTACTCTAAGCAGCTCATGAAATCTTTGATAAATTATTTTTACTCTAGATCATCTTTATACCCAAGTTTTATATGGAGAATTATGTTCAGAAACTACTACAGGAAATAAAAATATTCACTATGAACACACTTCCTTTTTATAAGTATATGCCTGAAAGTTCATATAAAAATTTTATAGGAGGAAAAACCAAGATGGAGGCATAGGTAAACACCGGAAATTGCTGCCTCACACAACCACTTCAAAAATACAACTAAAAGACAAAACAGACATCATCCAGAACCACAGGAAGGCTGGCTGAGTGGAAATTCTACAACTAGAAGGAAAGAGAAAAGCACACTGAGACTCAGAGGAGGTGCGGAAGTAAAGTGCAGAGGTACGGAGGTGCATGCGGAAAGGGCTGGCAGCTGAGGACGTAGTTGTTTTTTTCAATTGGGAGGGAGACACAAGCTCCCGAGTGCTCTGAACTCCAGTTCCGGGCGAGTCTCTGGGGACATACGGGGAGAAACTGGACTGTCTGGCATCGGTCGGAACTCGAGGGCGGCTTTCTCTCAGAGGTGCTTGCAGTGATTACCGAGGAACACTGAGACCCGGAGCCTCTTAGGGCAGGGCTGAGGATCAGCCATAGCTGCTTGCTCTGCCCTGTTGATCCCCTGAGACCTCGCCCCACCCAAGCTGTGCGCAGAGGCTTTTGCATATGAATGACCTGGCCCT
>NW_005365832.1:344167-385726 GCF_000412655.1 Myotis brandtii
GGTGGGGTGGGAACCGGGTGGAGGGGAGCTATGGGGGGAAAAAAGAGGAACAACTGTGATAATCTGAACAATAAAGATTTAATTTAAAAAATTTTAAAAAAAAGAAATTAAAAAAATTCAAAGAAAAAAATAAAAATTTTATAAAACAAATTACTGAAAATTTATTAAGGCTGCTCTATTAAAAAGATGAAATAAAGGTTTATATAAAGTAACTGTTCTTATCTTTTTAAAATTCAAATTCTCACTTCTTGCATTTATTCACAGTGAAATATCTGTAGCCTTTCCGAATCATAAATTTGTGCTCATTCAGTAACTCTCCCCAAACATGTGAACAAAAATCTGATCTTTGACTAAAAGGATGGACAAAGGAAGGAGGTTAACATCTGGTAACCTGTAATTTAATTTATCACACTTATTTTGGTTCTATCAATTAAAAAACAGTATTTCCAGTATTTAGATAAATCTAAAAGTTTTATATAACTTCTGAAAACTATATTGAATAGAGGTTCAATTATTACTTAGATCGGTAGCCTATTTTTTTGAAACAATTTATCAATAACTAAATATTCTAGAAATATCTTAGAGGACATTTCAGATTCTTACTGACCTAGGACACTTATCAAGGTAGCAAAGCAAATGATGGTTTTCATTAGTAAGATAGCTGATCATTAACTCAGTTCAATGTTTGGGCCATGTTAGAAAAATACACACTTCTTCCATTATTTCTAAATGTTTTTAAATGGAAGGATTTTTCTTCCCCCCAAATTTAAGAAAACATAAAACTGACCAGGAATTGAAAAATACATCGAGTACTAGCATTATGAATACCTTAAAGCAACAACGTAAAGCATATTTTCACATGCCTAGATCAGAGAAGGTTAAAGGTGACCATTTCCTCTTTTGGGGACAGGTTTTGGGGAGGTTTATTTCCCCCAAGTTTATGTTCTCACGGAAAGGAGGAAATGTGACTGTACTGAACATGAGTTCCAGGGGCTCGACAGCCTCCACTCTGGAGGGTCATTCATGCCTGAGCCCATCCGTTATGGTTCGTAAGCAGCACATACCGCAGGTTCTTGAACCAGTAGATGAGCGAGGGCACGCAGAGCAGCACCACCCAGGCCAGCAGGGTGGCCACGGTGGTGTGCATTCGCAGGCTGTCCTCGGCCTCGCTGGCCGACAGGCGGGGCGGGACCGCGTCCTTGTGCTGACTGCACCTCTTGTCACTCCTCCGCGAGTGTTTCGGATTCTGTAAAGCAATCAGGGAAAAACAGCAAGATGTTCGGTAAAATGTAAGCTTACTTTATGTAGAAGCCTATTCAACTACTTAATAGCTAAATAAATAGATGCATCTGTCTGTCAGCAAATGGATATAAAACACTGGAATGACCTCGTTGTAAAGAGGTTATCAGTTATGAAACTTTTATTCCTTTGCTTTGCCATTTCCACTGTTGAGAATATATTTTCTAAGTAATTACTTAAAATAAAATTTAAAATATAGTTTGTAATAACAAAAATGATAAATACTGATAAATTAAACTTAGACAATCCAAGTCTATTTTAATATTCACTAGGTTCACTTTTTTAAAAAAATATTTTTATTGATTCTGAGAGGAAGGGAGAGGGAGAGAGAGAGAGAGAGAAACATCAATGATACGAGAGAATCATTGATTGGCTGCCTTCTGCATGTCCCCCAGTGGGGATTGAGCCCGAAACCTGGGCATGTGTCCTGACTGGGAATCGAACCGTGACCTCCTGATTCATAGGTCAATGCTCAACCATTGAGCCATACCAGTTGGGCCATTAGGTTCACTTTTTATAAAATTACTTAAATTTATAAAACCATTTAAACAGTGTGAAATCCCAATATTAAAAAAACAACCTAAACTTTAAAAATTCCCCATGTTCTTTCATATTAAAGTGATGTAGAGTTTTGAAAATAAAACTTACCACAGTTTGGCTATTTTTAAAATTTGTTACACTGGCTTGCAGATGAACAATCTAGGAAAAAGAAATGATCATTTAATTTTACTTCTTGTTTATATCAAAACTGAAAAGCACTGTAATCTAAAATTTAAAAAAAAATCTAAAAGATTAAAAATTCATTTAAACATTTAAAAGTATTCTTTTAGAAAAGATAAATAATAACTACACTTGCTTGCTACCATGGATTAAAAAACAAACAAAATAACACAAACTTCCAAAGTATGCCGGGGCCAGGATATATTGTTACACCTCTTAAATTCAGGGGCCTCTGTTTAAATGCCTTACTGAAGCAACTTAAAGTGTCTTGTGAATAAAACATCTGATTATATTCAGTATAGTATAAAGTGTAACATGTTTTATATATTCCAAATCTTTGAAAATCTGAACTCAATTATATTTGGTGGTGAAATGTTTATAAGAATCCGATAATGTCTGTAAATTTAATTTACTAGATTTGCTTAGGTATTTTTAAAAATTCTTTATTGTTGAAAGTATTACATATGTCCCCCTTTCCACTCATTGTCCTCTCCCATGCTTAAGTATTTGAGAAAGTTTTGCTTACTGGGTCAGTTGTTTAAAATATTCAATTAAAAACTCAAAATATTATATTTATAAATCAGAGTAGTTCTAGTTTTTTTCTGATGAAAATAATCTATAATGTGCATGTATTTGCATGTATTAGTGTTAAAAGCAGATGCAAATGAACCTTTGTTTACAAAAAGAAAAAAAAAATATTATCTATTCTGGTGTCAACCATCTCTACATAAGACTGATGTGGGGAGTATGCAGTGTATAATTTCCTGCAAAGCTATCAGCTTTCCTGAAAGTGTCTTTTACTTCCCCGGTAGAATTATCAGCAAATTATTTTTATCATTGTCCTCTGATTCTTCAGCAACATATGTAACATTATGCATGATTTCAGCATGACTGAAAGCTCGCTCCTACTGACATAACGTTTTATTTTGTGTATAACCCCTGTTCAGAGGGAGGTGTGAATAAAAATTGCTCTAGTGAAATGTTTTGTAGAAGTTAACGTTACTTGCAAGAGCAGGAAGCAATTTGAAACAGATCGTATCTTTTCCCCTCCCACCCCGCCCCATTTTTTTAACTAACTCAACTCAGATGAATAATTTCAGTTTTATAGTTAACTATATATTTTAAGTAACCAAGATGTTAAAAACCTTTACACGTAAACCTGCTGTACAACATAAAATTACTGCAGTGGCAATTGAAGTTTTTGCTAACAACACATACAGGAAAGTCTACGCCTGCCTGAGACCAAGCCCAGCCACCTGGACGTTACGGAGCTGACATACCTTAAACACATAGTAAAGGTAAGTAAGAAGTATGGCAAATGCTCCACAAGTCGCCCAACTAATTATGATCAAAACAACCGTCAACAGGGGCAAGTCTGGTGAGAGCATCTTGATGTCTTTAGGAAGCTCAGAGGGCCTGAGAAAACAAGAAAAAACTCCTCAGGTATCTACACAATCACACACAAGAAGGAGCCAGGACCATACTCCGCCAGGCTTTCCTGCTTAACATGCACGTGCCATAAGGTTAACAGTGTAAGCTATTTTTTAATACAGGCAAGGGGTGACACATATTTGATCGTAAATTTTATAATATACCGTGACAGCTCCTCTTCCATTTAGATTCAGTATGGCCGACATTTGTACTAAGGAAGAGGAAAATGTTGCTAAAGGTAATCAATAATTACAGGCCCTGTGCCAGACGTGTCGGATCTGGAGAGGTGGAGAAACAGCTTTCTATTTCTTAAAGTCTCAAGGTCACTCACACACGTGATGGGGGAGGAAGAAGCATCACCCCACACTGCCCTCAGTGGCAGGGAGTCACGTGACGTGTGTGGTGAGAGGAGTGGCGGAGGAAACCAGGTCAGTGGTTTATTAGGAAAGCCTACCTGTAACTTCAAATGATGTCTGTGGGCCTAGAATGAAGCCACAGGCAATGCTATTGGAGCTCGTACACACTTCATCTCACCTGAGCCCAAGTCTAGTGATGGAGTCTCTTGCCCTCAGGTCTGACCGGAAGTGAGCATAGCAAATGCATTGCCAGAAACACTTCCTCCTGAGAGCAAGTTATAACAGTGAAATTTAAAAATACTTGTGCAATCTGCCTAACGTTTTTTATTAACTCAAGCAATAAGATAAACATCAAATAACTTGCAAAGATAAAATTATCTTTGACAATGACACCACTTTCCACACGAATCCGCATTTTGCTAGTTATAACATCTTCCTGAGAAAGTACAGTCTAATGGAAGCACGTTCATCTTAAGGCTCCTCATCAGAATACAGCTTTCTTCTTAATCAGGAGCAATGAGGAAGCGTTCACTCGTTCCTTCTTTACCTCTTCAAGGCGAGCCACAGTGAGGACAGGAGCCTCACGGCTGTGGACGAGAGCAGGCCACCCCAGTAGGCAGTGCACGTTCCAAACAGAAAGAGAATCAAGGAGACCAGGGGGAAACACATGCTCTGACTGGTCAAGACGATGACGTCTAACTCTGGTAAGAGTAAGACATCCCATATTTCCTTAAACCACTTATACCTGCAGATAAAAGAGGACAGACAAGTAAAAGCAAAAAAATAAAAACCATCACCTGACATTCAAGGATCCAATATGGGCGGTGTGTGACCATTCACTAGAGTCCCCACATTGCCATGATACTGAATTTGTAATTATACTAAAAAACACACATGAAGTCATTTATCTTCCCAGTGAGACTACTGATCTTTGAGGATCTGAGCCATGATTCTCAGTGCAGCGTTACTGCTCTCTACTGTTCCTTATAATCCTATATAATAAAAGGCTAATATGCAAATTGTCCCCTGGACCAGGAGCTGGACCAGGAGTTTGGCCAGGGGGCGGGGCCAGCTGGCCAACCTACTGCATCCCCTCCCCCCAGCCGGCCCAGCCTGATTGCCCTGATCAGGGCGGGCAGGCCGGACCCCACCTGTGCACGAATTTGTGCACCAGGCCTCTAGTGAAATCATAAGTGGTGTGTGTGTGTTTTTTTTAATGTTACAAAGCCAATAGCTAGTTTGAATGACAGAAGAAAAAAGATCTAAGCAATGGTTCTTAAGCAAAAACCAAATTTGTATAAATTTAGAGCAGAATGTTAGGTAGGGTAGAGAGATCTACAATATACTTTGTATAGGAAGTAAGATAAAGCAATCTGGCACCATCTCATCCGTAACCTACAATGATTTACGCATGATCTGGGCTATTCAAAGATCATATTCATCCCTCCACAAGTGTTAAAGGCCTGGTGTATTTACAGGCCTTTACTTTTGAAATGATTATACTATTAAAGTAAATGTTGATATACTTACCAGGCCTTTGTCTAAGAGAAAAATCCCGCTTACCAGAACAAGTCAATTGCCACATTTGTATGAAAAGGTATATTCCATCAATGGAGACAAACATAATGCTTTATATACAATACGAAATTAAAATCATTACCACAGGTAACAAGACTTACCCCAACAGAAACTTAATCATAATTACAAAAGGATCCACTTTGTACGGTTTGGCTTCTTTATCCAACATCGTAGCATACTCCAAGCAATGACCTGAGGATTGGAAGACATTACAGGTGGTGAAGAATTCACAGCAGTTACAGGGGGGACACGCTACCTCCCGCACTGTCCGTGAGAGCACACGCCCTCGGGCAGAGCAGCCAGGTCTGCACACACCCTTCACATTCCCACCCGCAGTGCAGGAACGCCCGCTTCTCCACGCCCTCATTACCACTGCAATCATCTCTCTTTCTTTGTTACTAATGTTATGACCCACCCCATAACAAAGAAACAGAATTTCCAGAGGATGAGGCCCAGACATCAGGATTTTAAAAAGATTCCCAGGTGATTCTAATGTGCAGCCAAGGTTGAGAACCACTGCTCTAGATTAACCAATACGTATCTCTGAGGTCTCTATGAATTCTCTAGGTATAAATTCTGTATGTTTGAGAATCAACTATCAAGTCACTTAAAACTCAGAAGGATGAGACATCTCTTTCAAACTTTCTAAAAATATTTACATTCAAGTATGGTGATGTCATATTCCCCAAATAACCTCTAGACCTGGGCGGAGCAGCGAATGTTGCTGCTCTCTTCCTGGAATGTAACTACACCAGGTTAAAACAAACACTTAGAGGCAGACTGGGAAGTGTAACAAGCTACTGAAAGGGAAAGAGTCGCTGTGGAAGGGCTTGGCGAAATGGAAATAATGGAGATTTTTGACCGCTTTTATGTATTTTGGCCCTATCCTCCTTTCCTCTCTCTTGCCTCCCTTGATGACTGTCCAAACACAACAAGTTTTGTAAGGACCTTACAAAGGTGAGTCTCCTGGGAATTATTCTAATGGCTATTCTCTGTGGAGGCCTGTCCAATGTGCTATATATGTTCTATATGTGCCTCTCCAGGTCCAGCCTCTACTCTACTTTGCTCTGAATTTTGGGAAGCTGACTTTCATGGACTGGCTTCCAAGTAGGTTCAGTGAATGAGAGGCACTGGCAGATAGGAGAAGGGGTGGAAGCAAGGCTAGTGCGTTAGCTTCCCCGCCTGTCCCCTGCTGAGACCCAGCGCTCCTGTCCGCAGCCTGCCGCTGCCTAATGCTGTCCTTTCTAAGCTCGCTCGTCCGCTCTCGCCCTGGCCCCGGCACCCGCAGTATCAGGTGCTCTGCTCTGTTGCTAATCTGACACTTTATCATCTTCTGTTATCCTGCACATACTGGTACCTTTGAAACATTACACTCTCAATTATTCCATTCAATGTGCCAGGACCTAATTAATAGTTGACACAGCTCAAACGTTACACTGAGTGCCTACTATGTGCCTGGCACTATGTTGGGTACCAGGAATAGAATGGAGAACAAGATCCCTGCCAATAAGCCTCTACCAACTGAGAGGTCCTCAGAACAGAGGGAAGACATTTCAGGCACAAGGGTATAAAATGGAGAAAACAGGTAAGACGTGTCGGGTATCTTTTAAAACTTAGAGGATCTCAAATCCCCGTAAACGTGGGAGAGGTGAGTTATAAATTATCAAGAAGTTGATCTGTCTTCCTTAGCCACATAAAAGATTAAAAAAAGTAGTAGTGAAGCACAGAAGGAGGGAGGAGGGAGGGTGAAGGAGGAGAGAGGGGGGAGTGAGGGGGGAGGGGTGAAGGAAGAGGGAGGGAGAAGGGAGGGGGAAAGGAAGATAAGATTCTCACCTGCTGAGAAGAGAGAGTATAACTGTCCTCCATAAGCAAGAAGGATGCTCGATACAACGTAAGCAGGGAGAGCTCCACCGTGAAACCTAACGACCTAGAAAACAGGCAAATCAAGGACAACTTCTAAATCGTCAGGCTAACACAGGTGTCCTTTCACATGAAATAAAACTGCTGTTCTTCACTTTATCTCTCTCATGACATGGCCACAAAGGTGTTCCCAGTAATGGGTATCAGACTCTAAGTAAAATAAACGTTAATAATATAGAGTACGCTAGAAACATGGTATCTGAATTTCTCATCAAAGGCATGATAAGGAAAATATACAACTGAGTCATAAGCACTGCACACTTTTTTATAAGGCACGTTTATTGAGCATTTACTATATTTCAGGCGTGGTATTCGGCATCTTGTATGCATTATTTCATGCTCTCCTCCCGCGAACCCTCTGAGGTTGTGCTTATCCCCATTTTATAGGTGAAATGGAGGCACAGGGAGTGCGAGTAACTTGCACAATTAAAAACATCACACACAAGCAAGTGACTTACTTGTTGCAGGTGCCCTGACCAAGAACTGAACCGACCACCTTTCAGTATACAGACAACACCCAGCCAACTGCGCCACACTGGCCAGGGCTAGTCTGCCCTTCTCTGATGCACATGTGATTATGCTCGACTAGAGAGTACTGAACTGACTAGACTCTTCTTTGTCACTAACCTAAATTATGAGGCACCAGAATGATATGAAAATACAGTATGTTATGTCCTCGGCCCATACCTCCATGCACAGTAACATGCCTTTTGAACATACTAAAAGTACGATAGCATGGATTCCAAGAGATAAATTTTCGTAATAATTGATCCCTTAACATTTTACTTATTACAACTCTCCATGAGGCTATGTTCCAACTTATACTAACATTTAATCTTCTCTTTCTAATGTAGCACAAAATGTTTACACTTAACTTATAATTTTCTAATGTTCACAAATGTAACAATACTTACAATCTAGTTCTCATCAGGTTGTTGTGAGGATCAAGTGAGATATTGCAAATATTAGTAAAAAAGTTTCTAATTTAATTTTGACTTGTAAGTTTTATTATCATTAGAGGATTAAATGATTTAAATTAAAAATATTCTGCTATGCCATGATTGCAAAACATGAAAAATAAATAAAGTGAAAGTAATAAAAGGCACAATAAAAATGTTAATGAATTTTAAAGTTATATAACTTCTCTGACAAATCAGTATTATCTATTGTACAATTCTGTAAGTTATAATGATGTTGAATCATAATATAGCAGTTCTGCTACTTGATAAATTATTTTTGTAACACCATTTACCTATGAATTATAGAAAGACACTCTCCAAATAAATTTAAACTATTTTTCAACATGTCTATTGAATATAATTTACTTCCCACCTTTTATAAACTGAGCATGCACAAAATCAGAAGTTCTCTGAAAATGTTTATTTATATGATGGAGTCTACAGATTTTATTAGGCTATGAATTATAACGTACGAGCAACATGAAATCTTAATATGACATCCATTTAGCCAAGAACATGAACTTGTTTGAGAATCAGGAATCAGCCCTAGGAAGTCTCACACATGAGAGCACCCCTTAAAGCCAGGGCGGCCAGTGTGGCCCGTGTGCCGAGAACGGAGTTGAGGTTTCATGAACATGGAAGGAAGAAGAGGAAGGGAGGAGGCAGCAGCAGCAGCTGCAGGGGTGCCGGCCGCGGCCAGAGGCCATAGCGGGGTCTGCTGGTATTTACTCTCTGGCCCTTTACAGAAGTCTGCCACCCCTACCTTACAGTACCCATTCACAAGACAATCAATAACCAAACAGGGGTCTCTCTTACCTGTCCAAGTATTTGCGGAAAGGAAGTCTTAATCGTCACCTGGTTTAAAATAATCATTAAGAAAAATGTTATTTTCCCTAAAGCTGCCCCAGGTCACATTTTATTAAATTGAGCATTTTATTAAATAGAAATTAACTTTTTTATGGTAATAAACCTAAAGGCACTCAAGATCTCAAAAGAATCCTCTGAACCACCAACATTTAATGTGTATCCAGGGTAATTTTACTGTTCAGTAAAATATGTTCCCATATTCTAATTCTTTTGACAACTGAATGAATGCCATGGTATACATAGTAACCCTTTACTAACTAAAATACTTAACTAAGGAGAGTATCAAATTACTAGATCATGCAAGCTAAAGGAATTTATTAAATGACTGAGTGCAGTTAAGTGGAATCAAGATATTTCACATCAGCTAGAAACCTGTGATGTCACCACAAATGTCTACTTCAGCCACGTCCACCTGGAGTCCTTAGAACCTGGCCTGTTCTAACACAGGGAGGGACTCCTTTGGTTCATGAACCCGTAAGTTAATAACATGTTACCCTGGAGCTCTATTTCCCTTCTCTCAGCACAAGGACATCTAGGTGATTGTAACACAAACTCAATAGGCACGGAACTGCACGGATTAATGACTGACAGAAACTAATATAGTTAGTGAAAAGCAAAGAAGGTCCTTAAGCTTATCCAAGAGCTAGGAACAAATGAGCATCACTGATTAGTGAATGAAACCCACAGCTGATTTCATGATGGTCTAACAGAAACTAATATAGTTAGTGAGAAGCAAAGAAGGCCTTAAGGACCTTATCCAAGAGCTAGGAACAAATGAGCATCACGCTGCTTAGTGAATGAAACCCACAGCTGATTTCATGATGGTCTTCAATTTACAAAGGACCTTTGCTCCCAAATTGAAAAGGTTAGACTTCAGTCGCAATTTTAATTTTATTTTCTCTTACTTACTAAGATGCATACGTTCAGTGGTCCAGCTAAGAAAATATGGAGGTGGTGCTAAGAGGTAAAATGGAGGATATTTAAAGTAATATACATGTCTATTTCCTTTTTGTGAATGTCTACTTCTAGTATTTATTGCCTTCTGCATCACCATGTATCTGAAGCTAACATAAAATACATCTGCCGTGCCCTAACCGGTTTGGCTCAGTGGATAGAGCGTCAGCCTGCGGACTCAAGGGTCCCAGGGTCGATTCCAGTCAAGGGCATGTACCTTGGTTGCGGGCACATCCCCAGTAGGGGGTGTGCAGGAGGCAGCTGATCGATGTTTCTCTTTCATCGATGTTTCTAACTCTCTATCCCTCTCCCTTCCTCTCTGTAAAAAAATCAATAAAATATATTTTAAAAAAATACATCTGCCGTTTATTCTATAACTAAATCTTAAAAGTGAAGCCAACGTGCAGCTTACCTCATACTGACAGTCGGAAGACGTGTACATTTTTAATAACGCGACGTGGCTGTCATTGTCTGGCTGGGCAACATGAAGTTTCAGAGAAATTTCTGTTGAAGATGGGACCCTGAAAAGTAACTTAATTATCAATTCTCAAATACAGAATGCTATTAAATAACACGGCTAAGCCAGTCCTCGGCCCAACACAGCGTGGTAATGGAGAGGAGGCTGGGTGTGAGACGCATGGTGACGGAGGGACGCTCCCGGCATGTCACGGTGTCTGAATGCTCCCTCTGGGACATAGGAGTCGGGGAGAAGTGGGAAAGGGTTCATGTTTCAAGCAATGAAGGTTTACATTCTGTACCAGTTAAATAAGAATACCATATATTATATTACCTACGGGCACAATGCTACATTAGGAATACCTATATTTTACTAAGAGGCACTTTAATGATTCCACTCTGATGTAAATAAACTTAGTAGAATGTGTATTATTCAAAAAACAAAAGTTTAAGGTAAACCCTTTCATATACTTACTGTGCAATGGTTAGCGAATCTTCATAAGACCAGGGAATGTGAAGTTTATAGATACTAGTTATTTCTTCTGTGAAAACAAAACGAAAACATGTATTACTACCCTTATGTCACACAAATGTTATATAAACTACTATAATACCTAACTAACTATAGTAGTTATAATTATAGTTCATAAGAAATCAGTAAGAGTTACATCACATAATAGAAAATTATGAAGAATGATTAAGTAATAATCTATATATATAAAAGGCTAAGCGACCGTCTGACTGGTAGCTATGACGCACAATGACCACCAGGGGGCAGATGCTCAACACAGGAGCTGCTGAGCTGCGGTGACTTGGCAGTGGTGGTTCTCGGGTGACACACCCTGGAACCAGAGAGGAGGGAGCCCGATTCTGGGGTGCATCACCTGAGAACTGCCCTCTCACAATCCGGGACCCCTCGGGAGATGTCGGAGAGCCGGTTTTGGCCTGATCCCTGCAGGCCAGGCAGAGGGACCCCACCTGTTGGAGGGACCTGGCTCACTCCGTACACGCCCTTCAAGTCACGGTGCCACCCCAGGTGCGGCCGGCCAGGGCGGGACCGCGGGAGGTTGGCTCCAGGGCATGTTCAGCCTGTCTCGCCCAGTTGCACCCCACCGGCCACCTTCTAATTCATTTCCTTTCAATGTGCATGAATCCGTGCACCGGGGCACTAGTGTTTTATAATATTAGACTCATAAAAGATATTAGAGCATTTGAGAAGGACTAAGAAACTGGAAAAACACTAAGCAGCTAAATCTGAATTACTATTATAACAAAACAGCAAGCTATGTGGTATTTTTAAAACGTGGATATTTAAGCCTGGGCTGGTGTGGCTCAGTTGGTTGAGCATCGTCCTGTGTACCAAAAGGTCACCAGTCTGATTCCCGGTCAGGCAATGCCCAGGTTTCGGGCTGGATCCCCAACCCCCAGCTGTGGTGTGTGCGGGAGGCAGTTGAACAATGTTTCTCTTTCTCTCTCTTTCTCTTTTTCTCTCCCTCTTCTTTTCCCTCTCTCTGAAATCAATAAAAACATATTTTTTAAAAAGTGGGTGTTAAAACTAAAACAGAAGATGCTTACTGCCCTAACCAGTTTGGCTCAGTGGATAGAGCGTCGGCCTGCGGACTCAAGGGTCCCGGGTTCAATTCCGGTCAAGGGCATGTACCTTGGTTGCGGGCACATCCCTAGTAGGGAGTGTGCAGGAGGCAGCCGATCAATGATTCTCACTCATCATTGATGTTTCTCTCTCTCCCTCTCCCTTTCTCTCTCATCGATGTTTCTAACTCTCTATCCCTCTCCCTTCCTCTCTGTAAAAAATCAATAAAATATATTTTTAAAAAAAGATGCTTACTATTAACACATTGTGGACGGATCACGAGAATTCTTGCTTCATATTACACAGTGTTTTACAAAGTATCATACTTTAAAAAGATATTAGCTTGTAAGAACATGCAATAAATAACTTCAAAATGCAATGGGTACTTAATTTTAAAGCGTGCCTTTAACATTTATGTAAAATGTTTTTTGTACTCATTCAATAGAAACTTATCTGACCACTAGGTAAAGCTAGCAATAAAACTACTGGTCCGCAATGTGTAAAGATAGGGTCTAAGTTAAATATGTTGGAAATATAAACAGCTTTTCTATTATATTACATTTTACTTCACATAAATATAGGAAATTCAAGTGAAAACCTACTGATTCTTCAAATGACAACCCCTTTATATTTGATTGTAAAATACACTTACCTTTGACTCTTGAGCACTTGCTGTCTATGTTGACTTGAAAAGCTTGGTATATCTAATGGTTTGACCACAAAAACAAAAACAGAAGTTTACGTGTTTGTTTAACTAAACAGTAAAGTAAAATCAAAGCCTTCTTATACGCGGGATTATTACCTGTCCGAAGTTCAGAAGCTCTATATTATAGAACAGGCCGCTTGTGTTTAATTTCACTTTCCTTGAAGATAATCCTGTTAAATTAAAAGTACCCTATTGCTTAGAACACCAAAGAATAACAAAAGTACAAATCGCTTAAACATTAAAATTATGCCAACAGATTTTTAATATTAAAAAAAGAGCTGGTAAATTCTGACTTCTGACATGAAGGCAAAAACTCCTAAAAACACAATCCTCCTTCAAAAAACTCTGGATAAAAAAAAAAAAAAAACATTTACAATGCCTTTCAATCATATGTATGTGCTTTAAAAAACCAACACATATCTCTAGTGTCGATACGGTATGCTTTCTTGGTAGATCTCATTTCATAAGCGTGCTATCTTTAAGGAGCTAAGTGATAGAGTTGCCATTTCTGTACTGTTCTCAGTATTTTCCTACCAAAAAAGGGTAGAGGGGGGATAAAAATTTTACAGGAAGTTTCCTCTATCAAGTAGAATAGGTTTTTTTCATGAGTGGCATAAGAGACAACCAAAATACAGATTCCACTACCCAAAGCCGGAAAAACTTAAACAAACAAGAACGTAACAACAGTACTGGATTATAACCCAATGAATAAAATAAATATGTATGGGTCCACTACTGACATACATAAAAACTGAATAAATAAATAAATCAGGAAGAAGGGACAACTTCCCTTTGGGAAGAATTCTAGAAAATATAGAGTATCAGTGATAACTGCTTCAGACTAGATGAACCCATGGATGCTAAGATGAGTGGGTTATTTTGAAAAAAAAATAGGTTACTCACAAAGTATCTCCCCCAAAATATTTATTAATTCCAGTAACTTCACAGTAGAAAAACCTGGCAGACACCACCTTAACCAAGTGGCCAAGGTTAACATCACTGGTGATCAGACACAGTGAGTGATAAAACGTGTCCTCTGATAGGATACATGGAGAAGTACTTATCACTTCTGTGATATTCTTGCCAAAAAATGCATAACACCAACTAATAGGAAAGCTTTAGACAAATCCAAATCAAGGAATATTCTACAAAATAACTGACCAGTGCTCTTCAAAGGTAACAAAATTGTGAAAGACAAGGAAAGACTGAGGAACTATAAAAAGATTAGAGGAGATGAAAGAGCCATAAAAACTCAAGCAATGTGGGCACCTGGAGAAGAACAAAGGTGGAAAAGCCAACGAAAACCAAATGAAGCCTGTGGCTCAGTTAACAGTATGATGCTAATGCTAACTGCTCAGTTTTGACAACTGCATTGTTTAAGAGGCCAACACTATAGAGAGATGAGTGACGGGTACACAGGAACTCTGTACTCTTTCTGTAAGTCTAAAATTATTTCATAATAAAATGTAAGAGAATATGTAGTTATATGTATTTAGAGAAATCTTGAAACTGTCACAGGGCAGGTAGAGATTTATATCTTATAATAAGCCTTTTATTAAAAGGGCCAATATTGAGTATAAATTCACATGAGAACACACCCACATACACACACAAACGTATGTGATCATGGATACATTTAATTTAAAGTTCCCTTCTCAGAAGATGATGGCTGGCCCAGTATTAAATAAGAGTCAAACGAATGAACACATCACATGCTAACTCTAGGACTACACTTGAAATACACAATACTCTTTTACACGGTTGTGCTTTATTGCGAAAGAAATCAGCACTGTTAAGAAGAAAAGCAAGTCTTAGAATTTCCAGAATCAAAATACTTACCAAAGGAAAAAAGATGAGTTACAGGAAGCTGTATGGATCTTGTCTCTCTTTTAAAGAATTCACAATCTACAACAAACTGAAATAGTAACATTGACTTATTAGGGGGAAAAAAGACTCAACAAATTTTAGTAAAACATCTTGATGCTTGAGTGGAAAATAAAAGTCGTCAGCTTTGGGGAAGGCTGTGCCACACCCTAACTCTGGCTACACTAAAATGGCAAGCATTCCTCAAGGAGAGATGCCAAACTAAGAAAATTTGATGAGCAAGCTTAATTTAATAAAAATTATTAGTGTATTGTGTATTTCTGAGTAGCTCTTTTATTCTCTCTCTTCCCCGTTTCCAAATATATTTCTCTTCCCCCCACCCAAGTGTATTTTTAAGAACGGGGTTAGTTTCTTCCTCATTTGTGTGCTTCCTATATAATTCCTGGCATAGACTCTTGCATATAAAATGGTCTCAATAATTAATAGATTTTGAAAGTCTGATGTTCCACTTGGAATAAAGAGACTTGGGTTTATTCTGCTTAGTTCAAGTTAGACTGGTCCTCCCAGTCTTAGGAGGATCGCTAAACTGGCATTGTTTTTAGACAAGCCCTATGCTGAAGAATTCATGAAGAACAAATATTTAGCATGAGTAGCCCCAAAATATTCTGATAATGACTTTAATCCATTTGTTACCTTACTTCCATGAATAGATGGTACATAAACAACAAGATGTGACAAAGATGGATAGTCTTGAAGTCTTAACGTCAGAGACTAAAAAAAAGGTGAAAGTAAAAAGCTGATTTATACAGACCGTAAAGCACTTTAAAAGAAAAATAAATTACACACACACACTATTTCTTATTTAATACGTTATAAAAAAACAGATTGCAAACTTAAATGCAATACTTCATAAGGTAGCATGTTTATATTTTCAGGTCAATAATCCTGCTAAAAGTCAAATTCCTAATAATTATGTGAATATGGACTACCAAAATAGTCCTGCATCTCTTGAATTGTATCTGTCCCTTCATGTAAAACAAATGACATTTAGCACTAAATTTAAATGTTTCACATAATTATTTCCAGATTTGCTCTTTCCTTTTATAATTTGTCTATTTGTTTCAAACAATGTTACAGCATTATCTCCACATTTATTTTGGTAGCACATGACAGAGGCTCAACAGTTGATGAATGAATGGATGCTAAATATGATGGAAGAGTTGGAACCTAATCTCAAATGATTCTGATCAAGCCCAAGTAGTAAAGAGATGCTGGCTAATGATATACATGAACATCATCCCCCAATTATTCAGTAAAATGACATGAAGACACAGCAAAGCAAGACTAATAATGTACCTCACCCATTAAACATCTCTTCTCAAAATTAAGACCAGATCCCATAGCCACATTTTGAGGAAGAAATAGATAAAAGACGCGTCTATTTATTGAAAAGCCAAGTCACCAAATAGCTCTGAAAGCCACGGTTTCCCCTGGAAGTACGTGCAGGGGCGGGGTAGTGACATGCTGCTACAATTTGCATGCACGGAGACATTTCTGCAGATAACTTTCTCCACGGCATGCCAGGGCAACTCTGTAGGCCAGCCCCGAGAGGTTCTGAGGCTGGAGAGCTGTCTGTCAGTGAGTGGCCGTCTAAGAAGCCAGTCAGATTCCCTTGGGACAGCACGTTAAACAAACTCCTGGGCTTCTCCTCAATGTACAGCAATGTTTCTGCAACAGGCATCTATCTTACCTATATATACAGTATATAAGCCCAGCTACTGTTATGGCAGAACGACCGGAACAACCAGAACGACCGGTCGCTATGATGTGCACTGACCACTAGGGGGCAGACGCTCAACACAGGAGCTACCCCCTGGTGGTCAGTGCACTCCCACAGCAGGAGTGCTGCTCAGCCAGAAGCTGGGCTCACAGCTGGTGAGTGCAGCAGCGGTGGTGGGAGCCTCTCCCGCCTCTGCAGCAGCACTAAGGGGCAGCAAGCCAAGTGGTAAGGAGCGAGCAGGCAGGCGGTTAAGAGCGAGGGGTCCCGGATTGCGAGAGGGTGCAGGCCGGGCTGAGGGACCCTTTCCCTCCCCAACCCCCTGCAAGAATTTCATGCATCGGGCCTCTAGTATAATATAAATGAAAGGGCCTTGAACATACCTTCAAATTGAATTTTAAAACTTTACTTAGCTCTTGGTATGATACAATAACACATACATTTCATTTTATTTTGAGCATTATTAACTTAATCGTTTTTACCTCTGAGAACTAAAAAAATACATTCTTCTCCATTAAATTTCTCCATTTCTAGGGAAAATATTTCTAAAATGCAGATGAACAAATCTTAAGTTTATGAACTACCTAGATGAATTAATAACATATCATATTCTAAAATGCCTATAGGCTCAAGTATTTTTTTCACCTAAATATTGAAACTCTAAAGCCACAACTTACCTTAATTGTTGGCAACAGTTCAGCTTTCCATGATAAGTCAACACCTTGCTGGCTATGGAATAAATAGGCAAATATAATTAAAGGACACACATATTAAAGTATTATAAATGATAAATAAGCGTCAGAGGAAAAAGAAATCACCCACAGAGCTGCCAGAGAGAGTTCTAATGACATGAAGCCTAACATGTTCTCACCCAAGATATTCTACCTACATAGTTCTTTTGGAACCAAAAAACTGTCTTTCCAGCAGCCAACTATTTCAATGTTTACAAAACTTACTGCTATGCTAACTTCCTTTTTCACTTTAAAACCTATACTTTAATTTAGTATAGCACCAAAATGAGCTTTAAAACGTACAAAGCTATTCTGAAAGTATAATTTGTGAGTGTGTTTACGTGGAAGAAAATGAACAATGGAAGGCCACAGATTCAAAAAACTTACCACATAGAAGTGCTGTTTATGCAGCCAAAAATCCAACTATTTGTATCCTGTTGATTAATGACACAAGCAAAGCACACTAAGTGAAGTGGAAAATAATTATGCAAAATAGACATCTTCGATGTTTTACTGTTGCCTGATAGGGCCAGTAGGCACAACAACAATATAAAATAGCAACTTGATATTTAGGAATGTATCCGAGATGGTCTAAAAGTCAAACAGGTCAAGGGTAGGCAAAGAAGTCTACAGTCAACAAGACAGGGAAGCAAGTAACCTAGAGTAGCAATGTGAGACAGAGGAACCCAATGGGCACCTCTCCACAGCACATTACCTAAGCATTTCTAATTAAAAAATATATGCTTTATTTATTTTAGAGAGAGAGGAAGGGAAAGGGAGAGAAACAGATATGAGAGGCACGGATTAGCTGCCTCCTGCATGCTCCCTACTGGAGATTGAGCCCAAACCCAGGCAGGTGCCCTGACTGGGAATTGAACCAGCGACCTTTGGGTGCATGGGATGATGCTCAACCAACTGAGTTGCACGGGCCTGGGCAAGCGTTTCTAATGTGTGAACCAATACCTTGAGTTTGGCAATGTTCACAGTTTAATTATGGAGTTACAAAGTAAGTTTCCTACATTTTAACAAAAACAGAAAAATGAACAAGTAGACGTGGACTTTTATACAAAAATAAAATTAAAAAATCCAAAAAAGAGCCAAGTAATTAAAAAATAACAATTAATCGAAGTATAGCCTTTAGTTTATCATTTGAGTTCTTATTTGACTACCAAACAGATAACTTCTACGCAGCTGAGAATGTGTTTGGATTGAAACATAATCCAAGACTGAGGCTAGTTGCTACTTTGTCAGTGCAGCACGGAAATACGGCAATGATGATGGTGATTTTTTAACTATATTATGGATTTAGCTTCAGTCATTTAAGAGAATTCTGACCTAAGATCACTCTAACTTTTAAGGAAGTAGTAAGAGCAATGCTTCAAGACTACTGAAATGATCCAACTACTGAAATCCTACCAGGGCATAAGGTAATGAGAAACACTGCTCAGACGGCCACATAAATTCTTCCTTAGTATACACATAGGACAATAAAAAAAAATCAATCCTTTCATTAAACTAATATTTATAATTTATAAAGTCCATTCTAGGGCCAAGGAATTGTGCCCTTAAGGAAAAGGATGAATCAGGCAGACATGGTCTTTGCTCTCATGAAACTTAAATAAAAATTTAAGACGTTTTTCCAAGAATACAGAAAAGAAAGCTGAAAGGAAACAAACAAAAAGTAATATGGTATTTTTCTGCTCTCTACTCCTGGCAAAATGCTGCCTACAATATCAGCTGCCTATGCTTCTCAGAACCCTAATGTGCCTTTTATTTTTTTAAAATATATTTTATTGATTTTTTTTTTACAGAGAGGAAGGGAGAGGGATAGAAAGTTAGAAACATCGGTGAGAGAGAAACATCGATCAGCTGCCTCCTGTACATCTCCTACTGGGGATGTGCCCACAACCAAGGTACATGCCCTTGACCGGAATCGAACCTGGGACCTTTCAGTCCGTAGGCCGATGCTCTATCCACTGAGCCAAACCAGTTAGGGCTAATGTGCCCTTTTAAAGCAAGGCAACAAAACCGATCTGCACAGCCTGGACGAAGAACATCTAGAAGCCTCTCAATAGCCAGCCCACTTTCATCCTGGGTTTTTGCAGCTAATAAGGGAGCGTGTCCTCAAAAATAGCCCTCATTATGAAGATTGCCAATAGACCACACCACTCATCTCATTCCATGTATAGGGAATTCTGACTCCTTCATCAATGAATTGAATAAATATTATTCAAGCCCACCCTAAAACACCATTTTTATACAGCCTAGAAAGTGTCCAGAGAACAATTTCAGGTTATCTAGTAAACATCCCTAACTAATTACAAAAACTGTATAAATCAGCTTAGAAAAAGTCACTCAGGAATTGCTGACTAACTCCAGGAAGTAGAAAGAAAAGAAAATGCCACTAGATCATAAAATGTATAGTTCTTTTAAAAAAATCTGTCCGCAGCAAAATCATTAGGTGAAAGACTGATTGGGAACTTCACGGTGGACAGAGCATACTGATACCACCTAAGTCCCCAACCAGCTAGGATATGCCTCCCAGTTCCACTTGTAAAACATTCTTACCATACACAATTAATCAGAGTCTAATCAAGATTCTAGATCAGCGGTTCTCAACCGTCTGGCCCTTTAAATACAGTTCCTCATGTTGTGACCCAACCATAAAATTATTTTCGTTGCTACTTCATAACTGTAATGTTGCTACTGTTATGAATCGTCATGTAAATATCTGATATGCAGGATGGTCTTAGGCGACCCCTGTGAAAGGGTCGTTGGACCGCCAAAGGGGTCGCGACCCACAGGTTGAGAACCGCTGCTCTAGATCTAACTACCAGTTTACAGAAAACAGGAGGGGTGGGAATACATGGTAAAAGGTACCACAAGAATACAATCGGCTAAACCCACAATGTAGGGAATTTATAGAGCCCACAGCCTTTCTTGAATAAATAAATGGAAAGAAAAAGGGGCTGTTACAAAAGAGACTGAAGATCCATGAATCAAATGCAATATATGGACTTCAGATTCTGATTCAAATAAATCAACTTAAAGAGTAAAACCATCTTTTCTAAAGGCTTTATTCTGTATCAAAGTGCAGCATCTACCAACTCAGTGATATATTAGATCCTGGTATATTATCAGCTACAGAAACATTTGGATGAATACTTTTCAATAAAAAAAACTCTTCTCCAAATATTTTTCAACGAATTAGATTTAGTAATAGTGCATAGCTAAGGTAGAGATCTACTAGATATTTGGTGAATTTGAAAAATGAGCAGTTAGCCTTTTAAATTTACACAGAATGTACCAATCATCTTACCAGCATGGTGCTCTGACAATAGGCATGAGTGTAGATTTTCCTATGATTTGCAAGAGGAAATGTAAAATATATTTTATCAGATTCCTGAAAAAAAAAGGAAAAACACAATAAAACGATCATAAAAATGGATACTTTCATCATTCAAAACTCCAGCTAAAGGTGATCAGTAATTATTCAATTATTCCTGGTAGTGTTGAAGACCAATATTCTAGGAGTGGGAAGAAGAGACAGCTGTAAGATAGAGAGATCAGGTATAAACCCTGTAGTCCTGAAATCTGTCTTAAAAGCATCAGTATGAATGCATGTGTTCTGTTTTGGTTCGGTTTTTGGCCTTATGATGAAGCTAAAATACCTTTCTTAGCTCTGTCCACTGAAAAGCCTAGAAATGCTAACCCACCAGCCATAAGTATTGCTACTGCCCTGATTACGGATTTTAGGTGCCATTTCCCAAATATTGGGAGACTTCCTTCGAGAAAAAAGCTGATTCAAGGTCTGGGGCAGGGGATATACAAAACAGGCTGCAATGTCTTCTCATACCAGATAGATAGTGAGAAAACTACCAACGGCAAATAAAGAGCAGCTATATGGAAAGATTCTAGAACCGAACTTGAAATGGCTACAATGGTCAAAGATAGAACAATTTTAATATTTTAGTTTATGCTTAAATACATGAGTTTGTAATAATATTAGGGAGGAAAAAAACCCCAAAACCTCTTTCAGTCACTGTCTGTGAACCAACTCACTATTCTGAAAACGAGTACAGTGGGGCCTTGACTTACGAGTGTCCCGACTAATGAGTTTTTCGAAATACGAGCCGTCTCTCGGCCGATTTTTTGCTTTGAGTTGTGAGCTAAAATTCGGGTTACGAGCCAGCTTCAGATACCCCACTGCTAGTTGGCGCAGCGAACGTCACAGTGAACGCCACAACATCAGCCCAGCATCACGTGTCTCACTCGTTCACTTTAAGATTTGACATACAAGTAATTTGAGTTACGAGCTCCGTCACGGAACGAATTAAACTCGTAAGTCAAGGCCCCACTGTAAATATAAGATCCAAAGGTCTACGTGATTAACATTTTTTCCTTTACGATGTGTTCCATTTTTGATAAATTTACTAGATGAGTTTTTCTATACAGTATTCCAATTAATAAATGAAGAAGAAATGATCAAATTGGAGTATCATCATTTTTGCATCCCTCTACATGAACTGACAGTAGGCATTATTCCTCAATACTAGTAGCTGCTAATATAAAAAAAAAAAAGCCAGACAGTCTCGCAAAACAAACACTTGAATCTGATCGAGCATCTAGACCCAACTACTAAGTCCCAGGAAAAGAGAAGGCAAAGGAACATGTTGAATGACACTACAGCAATGCAATCAGAAAAGACTGTGAAACTTCATCAAACTAGGACAAATGACTTGCTTTTTTCAACAAATAAACTGCAAGAGGAAAAAAAGGTGGTGAAGTAAGTATTAGAGATTAAAAGAATAAGAGATATATAAGTATTACTATATGTGGACCTTGTTTGTATTCTGATTTAAACAAATTGAAAATAAAAATAATTTAAAAATTTGACAGTTATAAAATTGAAAAACTGCACACCAATTAGATACTTATTAATTAAACATTATTACTTAAATTGTTTTACTGTGGCAAAATGATATGTGGTTATCTTTTTTAAAGAGACGTTAGCAGTCAAAGATAACTACTAAACTTATTTTAAGTAAAGGAAAAACCCCTGGCGGTATACTTACATTGTAAGCCACGTAGGTCCACTTTGACACTTTGACTGGAACCCACAGCGGCGTCACTAAGGGAAAGGAAATTCATTTGTTTAGCTTGGTTTTTTTTATATTAAATAATTTCTTTTATTAAATACTGGTGAAATATTTCTCAATCAGCAGTTTTTGAAAAAGTGGTTTCCTGAAGACTGGCTATTTTAAATTGGAAAATCTAGTGAGATAGTCCCTATGTGCTCATTACTAACTAGCGTTCACATCAAATAAAGCACTTTAAATCGACTTGGTGTCTTTAACTCTAAGGAAGTATCAACCAAAGAAAGTCAATATTTCATTTCCCAAACAAGACAAATAATTAAGTACGGTATGACAGGTATTACATATAAAAGCAAAATTTACCAGCTAAAGATATGCCTGTGAATCCAAAAGAAGGTTGACGAAGAATGACTGATACTGAGAAACTAAGCACAGTACTTATTTTATGTGATTGTCAGGAGACCAGAGACACTGAACTGTATCTTTAAACATTTTCTACTTGTTATGCTATTTTCAGGACAACATTTTTTTTTCCACCAGCCACATCTTATAAATTGCTTTTCTACTTTTTCCCTTCCCTAACCAACAACCTCTTAAGAAACCATCTTAGAGACATGAATAAAATATAACAGGATTACAGTACCTGAAGTATCATAGTTTGAAAGATTTTGTCTGCTAATAACAAATTTACCTAAGAATCATAATTAAAGCTCTACTTACAATTTAAAAATATTAAAACCACTAACCTGTTAAGTCAGAAATTATTGCTGGTTTTTCCTCAAAGTGTTTTGCTGGGTGTCTTATAAAGTGGTGATTCAAAACCGACAATTTCTTCTTGGGGTTTTGAGTTATCTAGAGAGAACATGGATGCATTCTGTACCCTTTCATATCCTGGTGATAATTCAATGACACTTTGCTTCGAGTAACAATGCTAAGAGCCAACAGTCACTTACTTCCTGTTCTACGTGCTTAACACGTTAGCGCTCTATAGGAGACCATAACCTTCTTATCTGTATTTTAAATGTGAGGAAGTGAAAGCACAGAGAAATAAAGGTACGGCTCAAGGTCACGCTCCCGAGGAGAGCTTGGACCAGTGCTCAAACACAGGCCAGGCCCGCTGGCCCACAGCCCACGCTTTTAACCATTATGCAATCGTGCTCTCCAACAACAGACGAGGATAAAACACATTAACATGTTCAGAACCGGAAGGGAACGCCAGGGGTCCTCCAGCCCAGTGAACCCAACCCACTAGCTTCCCAATGCAGACCAGCGCCAATCTCACAACACAGAAATCAAGTGGTCACTAGAGAAAATACAACTGTTCTCCCTTGGAAATCCCTTCCACTCTGTTCTACCGACTTCCCCTGCGTCAAAACATCCTATGTTTCATGAAACGAAAATGCAAGCAGACAACAGGATTTTTCCTGTTGTTTTAAAATATCCCAGCACGATAAAATGTCGGCAACTTTAGATCGGCCCCTCCCCTGAAGAAAATGTACTGGGGTATAAAATTCCTCTGGAATCTACCGCTATTCAATTCTCCAGCTAGGGCCCCGAGGCCCCGACAGGGAAGTGATTCTCTCAGCAACCACACAGTGACCGGATGATGAAGAAATGTCGGCGAGGACCCAGGTCTACTACATCTGCTCAGTCCCTTAGAAGGCACCCGGTATTTGCTTTAACATTTCTAACTCAGTCCTTTCCCAAATACTACGTTCCAGTTGTAACAATTCTTACCAGGAGCATGTCCTGCCCTGTTCAGAGCAAGTATCTGACTCCTTGGTGCTTTGACATATTAGGTTGGGGGACAGTCCTTCAGAAAATTAAAGACTGTGATGTCCCTCATCCAAATAAAACATTTCTTCTACAGATTAGACAACTTCAAAAACATCAAGTGTCTTTCACAGAACTGCTTCAGATCCCTCTCCACTCTGCCTGCCTTCCTTCCCTGGATAAACTCAAGTTTGTTAATGTCCCCCCTTAAAACAGGATGTACAAAACAGAATATAAGTCTCTCGGAATTGTATGACTAGCCTGGAGGAAAGAGGAATTTAACTTCATTGATGCAAACTCTATACGTCAATCAATTCAGTCTGATACAAAATTAGTTTTGTTTTTTTAAAGCAGCCACATCTGACTGCAATCAATTAAAGCCACAGGTCTTTCAACCAAAATTTCAGTTAAGTCATCTCTCCCATCCTTATTCTCTCTCTAGAAGATCCATCCACTCACATTCTCAGCTCTGATGTTTATGCTGATGACCATCAAAAATGACACTAACTCTGATTCCTGGGGACCTCATGTTTGGGGATGATTATGGCGTGAGTTCTAGTTTCCCTGCTTTTCCTCCTAGATTACATGCTACCTGATTAGCAATCATATCCTAACATTTTAGTGTCTAACACAGCCGTGGGCAAACTACGGCCCGCGGGCGGGATCCGGCCCGTTTGAAATGAATAAAATTAAAAAAAAAAAAGACCGTACCCTTTTATGTAATGATGTTTACTTTGACTTTATATTATTTCACACAAACACTCCATCCATGCTTTTGTTCCGGCACATGCTTCCTGATTAGCAATCATATCCTAACATTTTACTGTCTAACATGTAGTCCAGTCCATTATATATAATGAGTTTGTGAAACAGAACTCAGTTTCATTATATTTTGATTCTTAGCACTATTTGTTATCAAAAACTTCTCATTTGTCCTTAAAATGTGTCTATAATATACTTGTCCTTACAGAATTATAATTTATTATACACTAGTATTAGAGTTTTCTCATCTTAGAATTTAATGGAACACAAGATTTGATTTATTCAACTGTAGATCCTTGGATCCTATCAGAAAGGTAAAGATGCTTTCCAAGAAAAGTTAAACAAAAATGTCTAATAGGATAGATCATGAGATCTATAATACATTACTAAAAAGGACAAAATAGCTAGTAGTAAGTATTTCCCTTAATTAAAGCTAAAAGACTATATATAAAAATTTAAACAGTAAAGGAGAAGAACTGGGGGAAGATTTAAGGAATCTGTCATTTTTCATTTTCATTGCATTCTTTTAAAAACTTTTACTGAATTTACTTGGGGGGGGGCATTGGTTAAAGATGACATATGTTTCAAGTGTACAATTCTATAATACATTTTCTGCATAATGTATTGTGTGCTCACCACCTAAAGTCAAGTCTCCTTCCATCACAATGTATCCCCCTCACCCTCTTCTACCTCTCCCACCCTCTTTTTCCTCCATTGCATTCTATTAATTATTATTAGTGGTCAAAGTATTATCAGATAAAAATAGAGGTATTCCCATTTTGAAAGTCATTATAAGTCATCATAAGGTGTAGGCTTCTAGTTGCATCGAAGTATAAAATGTATTAACTTCACCACTGCTGCAACCAAGCTCTCACTTTACTGAAATCATTGCTAGTTTAAGAATACATACTTGTTTAGTGTCAGCATCAATCAGATCAAAGAATGCTCGAATTGTAGTCAACTGCAACTGTTTACACCTAAAGAATAAGATGTGTTACAAAGGAAACTTTCTTTAGAAATATGCTTTTGATACAAACACACATAATTCCATTATTTAATCAAATATCTGTGGTTCCTTTAGTGCTGTAAACGCCAAAATTATTTAATAAATCATTATTATCAATCACATATCTTAAAGTTGAAACAATAAAAATGAAGCGAATTAAATCTTCCTGGATGTCTGACAGTAGACCTGTTTGGGTCCCTCCATCTCCCCCACATTTCCTTGTCTGCACAGCTATAGGTGTCCTCTACCCATGTTCACATGCCTGCACTGGCTGGTTCTTGCAGATGCCACTGACCACAGAGCTGGAGGAAGGTGAAAAAGAGGATCTTTAAGCCAAAACACAGAGAGATAAGATCCTAGGGTCTAGGTCAAGCATGTGAAACTCACATGGGGCCCACAACGAATATTTTTGCGGCCCAGCCAATATAACGGTATGTGAGAAGCGTTTTAACGGGACTTTTACAATATCCTGTTATACATAATTATCAATAACGAACTACATCATCCGCTAATGACTGATTACTATAATTGTGTTGCATTCATTTCCCTCACGTGCCTCACATGCAGGCACACCATTTCTCTCCACTAACACTAGCAGCGAATATTCTAGCAGCCGATGGCCACATCATTAGTCTTGTACTGACTTGTTTGGTGTGCACAACAGGAAATATTTCGCTTTTGGAGAACAAGAAAAATAGGTTTATTTGCGTTACGCTTATTAATTTGTGCAGTTATTCAGCATCTGGTAAGTTAATGTTCAAGAAAAAATATTAATTTTCATTAAAATTTTCTATTATTTTATGTTAACGATGACTCATTTATTTCAGCCCTTTATAATCAGTATGTCTCTATCGAAATAAACCTACGTTTCTATAAAAATTGAAGCTTTTGTTTTTTTGCGGCCCACATACACTTACACCTTGTTTATTTGGCCCATGTTAGCCTTTGAGTTTGACATGCTTGGTCTAGGCCAGTGGTCGGCAAACCGTGGCTCGCAAGCCACATGCGGCTCTTTGGCCCCTTGAGTGTGGCTCTTCCACAAAATACCACATGCAGGCACGCACGTACAGTGCGATTGAAACTTTGTGGCCCATGCGCAGAAATCGGTTTTCGGCCTGGGCGAGTCTATTTTGAAGAAGTGGTGTTAGAACAAGTGGGGGTATGTTCGCTGAGGTCGACCCCTCAGATTGAGGATGTTTTTAGCAAAGGCCAGCTTAGGAGTACCCTAATTAAGTTAATAACAATATACCTACCTATATAGTTTAAGTTTAAAAAATTTGGCTCTCAAAAGAAATTTCAATCGTTGTACTGTTGATATTTGGCTCTGCTGACTAATGAGTTTGCTGACCACTGGACTAGGTATTTCTTGACCTATATTTAATCTCTTTCTTTATTAGGTTAAGGGTAAATCTAATTCCTGCTTGGTGTTCCATGTGCTACTCTAGAACAACCAATGCTGCACCCATCAAGTCCCTGAGTCTGGTGACTGGCCGAGAGCTCCGATGTCCTACAAGTACCTTTGATTCTGCCCAAATATGACAAACTAAAATTTTGATATTTGACGCTAGCTTCATTTGAGACATGCTACTGGTTCTGAGATGATGACCTCGGTTGTCAAGGAAACCCTGGTCACACTGAGACAAGAGCCAAGTTTAGAGTTCTAAGCCCCTAAATTAACCTGTCTCCCAAATCTATTTATGGATAAAGCTCTAAGAACGTTAACAAACTAATCAATGCACCGCTGAGAAAAGAGGACCACCACAAGCCATCAGAGTAAGGTACACGACATACCACACAATGGAGAGGTGATCTGTGGAGACCCAGGTCTTAGGCACTGCTGAGCTCTGAAAGGAAAGAAACAAAAAATCAAACTTAAGAAAAGCACATTCCTTATCCTCCAAAAAGCTTGAGATTCTTACAAGCTTATATTTAGAAACATGTAGCATTAGTTTCACTAGGTTATGATGCACAGACATTTTTAAATTATGCATTCTTTGTAAAAGATGAACCAAAAATATTAAGATATTTCCCTGTCATTACTGCTTAGTCACACTTACATTATCCTTTAAAAATTATTAAAGCATCCAGATTCCTTTCTGAGTTTAACGCCTAACTTTTTTTTACTCTAACAAGAGGCCGAATTTATGATTCTTTAAAAATCCTAGTTTATGGGTAAATTACAATAGATATCTTAGTAATTTTAGCTCTGACTAGATTACCACTTGGTAAAGTCTAAGATGTTACTGCTTAATCAGAGTGTGCCTGAGAAATGCTTAAGCCTGGAGAGGTTTTCCAAAAGACGTATGTCTGATCACAGTACCAAAACTACCCAAACAGACTCTCACAAGTGGGGTCCAGACCTATTTATATTGGAAAATTCACTAGCTGAATTTTTACTAACTAGAGAGACAAGGGCAAAGGCTCCTAAAAATGTACTATTTGCAGAAGGCTTTCTGACAATGCCATAACACCCTCCAATCAGGCACTGAAGTGGGAGGAATCTATACTATCAGCTTACTTGTTGAACCTAATAAAACATTAGGTATCTTACTCAGGAATTCCTGCTGGCAGCTTACGTAACACGTTAAGACAACCAGAGTTCACTGTAGTTCTAGGATGATGCTAGGAGGTGCTCAGTCGAGTAAGAACTCACAGTAGACAGCACTTAGCACTCCCAAGAACATACAACGGGCTCGCGTCAGTGCTGGAGTTGGAAAAGGGGAAGGCCACACCAACAAGAAAGGTGTGTGTTCATGATCTCGTTGAAAACTTCTGAATGTCTACCAAAACCCATTCCTGCCTTCTTGCACAGCTGGCTAGACTACCTCTTGGCCTCTCTCACTTTAGGGTGCGACTAACTTTTCTCTGATAGTATGTGAACAGGAGTGATGTGTGCCATGCCCAGGCCTGACTGCTCCTCTTCCCCCTTCTCGTGGGTAGAAATAGTAACAATGAGAGCAGCCTCAAAAGTAAAACCTTCAGGCAGGGGGTGCTACCGTCAGCCCAGGTCCCTTAGGAGGCTGGTGCTACGGGTTCTGAACACCACGCACCAACTTAAATACACACCGAGGGCAGTTCTGTGAGTAAAATGTAAACCTCTACCGTGTGTACGTGCCATCCATCCCTGCGTGAGTATACAGCTGTGCTCTCAAACTTCAGTCATTTTTCTAGCCCCAGTGGATGTAAATGCCACTTAACCATTCTTGAGATAATCATTAAAACACTGTTATGTCTTCATAATTGTTTTTTAAGTGAACATACTTTAAAACGTGAAAGACCCTAGACCAGCGATTCTCAACCTGTGGGTCGTGACCCCTTTGGGGGTTGAACGACCCTTTCACAGGGGTCGCCTAAGACCATCGGAAAACACATATATAATTACATATTGTTTTTGTGATTAATCACTATGCTTTAATTATGTTCAATTTGTAACAATGAAAATACATCCTGCATATCAGATATTTACATTACGATTCATAACAGTAGCAAAATTACAGTTATGAAGTAGCAACAAAAATAATTTTATGGTTGGGGGTCACCACAACATGAGGAACTGTATTAAAGGGTCGCGGCATTAGGAAGGTTGAGAACCACCGATCTAAATATTTCAGATTTTGTGGTCTCTACACTGGAGTTGTAAACAACCATAACATGGGCAGAATTCACCATAAGAGTGGTGTGTGAAGTGCTATGATATTTCACCAAAGTTCTTTTAAAAATAAGCTGCAGGATGTGGTATCAATACAGCACCATGGGTCAGACCAAGCCCAGGAAATAAGCTACATGATATGACTGACGACTACATCTGTGTTTTACAGAGTTGACATTTAATCTTTTGAGGGATTCCAGCAAACAACTGCCCAAAACATTTAACATCGAAATAAGATTCGTACCAATAATGAGGTTTGAGAGATTTACCAATTTTGTTCCAAAGCTACCATGGCTAAACCACAACTCCAGTTATAAGACCATGGAGGGTAACAGCAGATGAGCTTAATGATTTCTGTTCTAGGTATGGCAGGCACTCAGTAAATCCTGCTTCATGAACGCACAGCAATCTAAGGTAGAGCAAAGGGGATCTCCAAAGGGAACAGCCATGAAACAAAGCACCAGCTCCTCCAAAGCAAAAGGAACTATGGATGTTTGTAGAAACTAAGTTCTAGTTGAAGATGATATATATATATATATACATATATATGTGTATATATATGAGTTAAGATCTTAACTGAAGACTTTAAGGTTTAAAAATACAAGAAATAATGTTAAGTCCTAAAAGGAAACTTGAACTCACTTTACAGAGGCTACGTGTCCCAGTTAAAGACCATATACTTGATGTCCTAGCAGGGAAGAATAACCAGCAAATGAATTAATCAGGGTTCTGTTTACACTGCCAAAGCTAATTTTTTAATTTTAGAATGGGTGAAATTTCATTCAAGCTTAGCAATCCAGAGTATGTGATATGTTTACTATTCCACTACCACCGCAAACAGCATAGCACTCATATAACAGAGGCCCTGGGACATCAGTCCCCACTTTCTTAAACTCACAACTCTCATCAATGCACGGGCTCTTATTTTGAACAAGATGCAATTATTTCTCATAAATAAGCGTTCTTTTCATAAAGTCTCTAAGGTCACTTTTAGTTTCTATGGACATAGGCATCCATGCCTCTGCCTTCCCAACATGTCATATTTATCCATTCATCTTCTCTGCCCCGCCCCCCACGCACACGTGGGCGCGCGCACACACACACACACACACACACACACCAGGCATCCATGCCTCTGCCTTCCCAACATGTCATATTCATCCATTCATCTTCTCTGCCCGCCACCCCCCTCACACACACACACACACACACACGAGCACCATGGCAGCACTACGCCAACCCAACAGTCATTTCCAAGCAGCAACAGGTTACTTCTCCATTCATGCCCCACTGTGTTCACCATGCCACTATTTCAGTAGAGTCTTTTAAAAAGATTACCACAACAGATAAGGCACTGGTATGATGGCTTAATTTTGGTAGAAAAGTCAGTCCGGAACGAACTTGGTAATCCCGGAATCCTCCAGCTACAGAAAGCGTGGTTAAATTTATGTGTCTAGCATTTAGAATCCAATAGTTGTTTACAGTCATATAAAAATCTGGTAGGAAAAAAGACACATTAAAAATTAGTGGCCATTCCCTGCAACAAGATACACTGTTATATTCATTATATATCTATAATATTAATATTAAACAGAACTTCTAAGCCATCTGAACTATAAATAAAAGTTTTACCACAATTAAGATAATGCAAATTTTTAAAGCGTAAAAAGTGGAGTAAATTTACTGATCGGGAAAAGAATTATTTCTTTCCAAATATTTTCTTCTATTCTCATAAAATTGCAACAAGCAGTGAAGATACTATTTGACTTTAATAAAAAGGTGAGACAGGCATTTAATTCTTAACCTGTGACACTATTTGATTACATGACAGCAATCATAAACTCGTACTGTTCATTTAAAATTCCCTGCAACATTATAGCATTATCCATAATTTTATTTCTTCTATTATAGCAGGGTATCTAAATTAAGAAGCAGTATCTTCTATAATAATAATAAAAGCGTAATATGCGAATTAGACCAGACAGCCAGACAAAGCTGGGACTGTGAGGGCTGAGCCCCTTGCACGAATTCTGTGCGCCGGGCCTCTAGTAGCATATAAAAGTTAAGAGCAGAGGGCCAGGAACAAGTTTACCAGGGTCAAGTACTAGCTCCATTATTTTCTTGCCACGTAACTTTGGGCAAAAACTTTATCTTGGACTTTTTTTTTTTCCTATCCATAAACATGGGGATAACAATGGTCCTACCTCAAAGGACTCTAAGGATTAAGTGACATAATAACACATCAGGTAAAGTCTTTAACACAATACCCAAACCATAGTAAGAGCTCAATAAATATTCACAATTCTACCTCACTGCATGCAGTGGTAGCAGAACTCTTTATGAAAAACAAGACATTCCTAGTATTTTACTTAAAAATAAAGCTTATTTTGAATAGAGTCCTGGCAAGTTAACAAAACACAGAAGTTTAAACAAACTTTAAGAGCCAGGGAGTCATCCTCAAGAATAACTGAGCGGAAGCCTACGTGCCCAGGGACCACCAGACCTGCCATCACGTTAAGGTGCCATCGACAGAGAAAACTCACAGCAGTTTCAACAATGAGCCGAAGCTGAAAGTCAGAGAGGCAGAGGTGGAGGTGATCTGCAACAGCTGCTTCCACATGGATGCACCGGTAGCGCTCTCTGAAGGGAGCAGCTGCAAGGATTCGTGTTAATCTAAAGGCCAGTCAGTGTTTATGTAACAGCACTCACCTGTAATGAACCGGTCTAAGGGCATCACGGGAGCCACATGAGGGGTGGCTTGTGTAATAAGAAGATTCAGCAGATCTTGTTTAAAATTTTTCAGTGTAAGCAATGCCCTTGCAACAAGGCCACCCATAGAATGACCAATTATCGCCACACTTTTTGGAGCAAATTCTTGACCCTATTTAAAAAAATAAATAAACAACACATAATTAAGAGTATCATAAAGACAATACTAAATACTTCTCTCTAAATATGAGCAATTTTATAGAAAAAACTAGAGGCCTGGTCAGGCACAGATTCATGCACTGGTGGGATCCCTCAGCCTGACCTGTGCACTCTCGCAATCTGGGACCCCTCAAGAGATGTTGGACTGCCGGTTTTGGCCTGGTCCCCGCAGGCAAGGCTGAGGGACCCCACTGGTGCACGAATTCGTGCACGGGGCCTCTAGTATGCATATAAGATCTTTGGTCTATCTCTTCCTCCGCTCCCACCTCTCCCCTTCCCTCTAAGATGCATCAGTCTGTTCCATGTTTCCATGCCTGTGTGTTGAGTGTCTGCCCCCTGGTGGTTAGTGCGTGGTATAGCTACCAGTCGAACAGTCGAAAGGTTGCTTAGGCTTTTATATACATAGATAAACTATTTATCTAACCTCCTATCATAAGATACAGAAACACATTTTCATATAATTAGTATGTACATACTATTTTGTGTTCTGCCAAACATTTTTTTAAAATATTTTTTTCTTTATTGATTTTTTACAGAGAGGAAGGGAGAGGGATAGAGAGTTAGAAACATCGATGAGAGAGAAACACTTATCAGCTGCCTCCTGCACACCTCCTACTGGGGATGTGCCCGCAACCAAGGTACATGCCCTTGACCGGACTCGAACCTGGGACCTTTCAGTCTGTAGGCCGACGTTCTATCCACTGAACCAAACTGGTCAGAGCTGTCAAACATTTTTAATAGCCATGCTTTGAATTTCTGAACCAAAATCAGAAAACTTGGGTCTAGCAAATCATGTTTCACTATTTGTTATATTGGATGTAAGAGTTGTAATTATATTTGGTGCATACCACAATATTAGATTTTATAGGGTCATTTATTAAAAATTAGAAATACCACAGAAAAGCTAGAAAAATTATGGTTGTCATAGCAATATACTACCACATCATATTGACACACCTCATCAAATCATTTCCCTATTATGCACCTGGGTTTAAAATAAACCAATGTTCCATAACATTTATTCACTGACATATTTTATTTCTTAAATAAGTATCCTATATAATAAAACCCTAATATGCAAACTGACCGAACAGCAGAACGACCGGCAGAACGACCCGTCACTATGACGTGCATTTATCACCGGGGGCAGACGCTCAATGCAGGAGCTGCCCCAGACGCTACTACATTGAGCGTCTGCCCCCCAAGAGGTGGTGGGGGGTAGGGCCGCCAGCCAAGGCGGGTGCCAGCAGATGGCCCTGATTGTTGGCCAGGCCTACGGATCCTATCCTATATATTGGGAACAGTCTCTTAGATTTAAAAATTAAAACCTGGCAAGGCTACTCTAACACTGAAAAAACAGGATGGTACAGCGATGACATGCATGGACTCTGGCTTGCACATTTTGTGGTCAGCCCTGATTCTGACACTTATAACTGTGTGACAAAGCCAATTACTTAACTTCTCTCTGCTTCAGTTTTTCCACCCATAAGATGGAAAAATGGTACTACTGCCTCAGAAGGATCATGTTATGTACTACTTTTTATAGTCAGGGCAAAAAAATGTAGCTGTTGATACAACAGCAAGATGCCTTTCACCTGTATGAAAAGTGTGGATGTTCCATAACATTTATTCACTGACATATTTTATTTCTTAAATAAGTATCCTATATAATAAAACCCTAATATGCAAACTGACCAAACAGCAGAACGACCGGCGGAACGACCTGTCACTATGACGTGCATTTATCATCAGGGGCAGACGCTCAATGCAGGAGCTGCCCCAGACGCTACTACATTGAGCGTCTGCCTCCTGAGAGGTGGTGGGGGGTAGGGCCGCCAGCCAAGGAGGGTGCCAGCAGATGGCCCTGATGGCTGGCCAGGCCTACGGACCCTATCCTATATATTGGGAACAGTCTCTTAGATTTAAATATTAAAACCTGGCAAGGCTACTCTAACACTGAAAAAACAGGATGGTACAGCGATGACATGCATGGACTCTGGCTTGCACATCTGGTGGTCAGCCCTGATTCTGACACTTATAACTGTGTGACAAAGCCAATTACTTAACTTCTCTCTGCTTCAGTTTTTCCACCCATAAGATGGAAAAATGGTACTACTGCCTCAGAAGGATCATGTTATGTACTACTTTTTATAGTCAGGGCAAAAAAATGTAGCTGTTGATACAACAGCAAGATGCCTTTCACCTGTATGAAAAGTGTGGTCACTGGTGCATGCAGCATCCCGGATTGCGAGAGGGATGTCGACTGCCAGTTTAGGCCCAACATTCTCCGAGGGGTCCCGGATTGCAAGAGGATGCAGCTGGGCTAAGGGACACCCTCCCCCGGCCCCTGCACGAATTTCGTGCACCAGGCCTCTAGTCCCATTTAAAAAAATTTCTTCTGTCTCCACACCAGTATCCTGTTCTACAACCAAACTTTTGCTCATCGTCCTCCATACCAATCCTTCCTGAGAGGTGGTGGGGGGTAGGGCCGCCAGCCAAGGAGGGTGCCAGCAGATGGCCCTGATGGCTGGCCAGGCCTACGGACCCTATCCTATATATTGGGAACAGTCTCTTAGATTTAAATATTAAAACCTGGCAAGGCTACTCTAACACTGAAAAAACAGGATGGTACAGCGATGACATGCATGGACTCTGGCTTGCACATCTGGTGGTCAGCCCTGATTCTGACACTTATAACTGTGTGACAAAGCCAATTACTTAACTTCTCTCTGCTTCAGTTTTTCCACCCATAAGATGGAAAAATGGTACTACTGCCTCAGAAGGATCATGTTATGTACTACTTTTTATAGTCAGGGCAAAAAAATGTAGCTGTTGATACAACAGCAAGATGCCTTTCACCTGTATGAAAAGTGTGGTCACTGGTGCATGCAGCATCCCGGATTGCGAGAGGGATGTCGACTGCCAGTTTAGGCCCAACATTCTCCGAGGGGTCCCGGATTGCAAGAGGATGCAGCTGGGCTAAGGGACACCCTCCCCCGGCCCCTGCACGAATTTCGTGCACCAGGCCTCTAGTCCTATTGAAAAAAATTTCTTCTGTCTCCACACCAGTATCCTGTTCTACAACCAAACTTTTGCTCAAAAAATTCTTCTGTCTCCACACCAGTATCCTGTTCTACAACCAAACTTTTGCTCATCGTCCTCCATACCAATCCTTCATCTATGCTTTCTCTCCTGTTCGTCTGAATAAATGGGCCTTGTGCAGAAAACGGCTAACACAGTAGGCCTGAAACTGCTATCCTTAGAATGGATGGCATTAAGTTTGGCTCTGCTCTGCAATCTGGGACCTTAGATTTTGGGAGGGTTCCCATCATTCCCTAAATGACAAAAATGGCTCACCATGCCAAAACTGTGCAAACAATATCCTTTATGCTGATCACTACTGCCCTCTGGGTGGGGTTTTGGAACGTGGTGGGCATAGGATGTTTATATAACCAGCCCCCAAATAAAACTCTTGAGCAGTGAATCTCTATTGAGCTGCTCTCAGAGACAACATCCTCAGCCATGTGCTTTCTGGGGTCACTTGAATGCCCAATGTGTTCAATAGGTCTTTCCGCTCTAGCTGGTCAGAACTCCTATTCCCACACCAGGTGGCCTCTGAAATCTCAATTCCACTCACGATTCCCCAGCAGCTGTTTCCTGCCAGGACTTGCACTGGGGCACACCAAGGGAAGAAGTGGCTCTCCCAGGTACGTAGCTGTATTTTACCTCTGACACTGTTTAGAACTGCTGGCACAGAATGAGTGTCAGCCTGTTTTACTGCTCTTTTAAACTGCACCTTAGGTGGACACACCCTATCGCTTCCTCCTTGGTATGCCACTGCCTGGTACTACTTCTTGACCTGTGCATACACAGCGTAGCATTCAGAGATCGAAAAAGGCAAATTTCTAGAGCGCCTATCTCTACCTAATTTTCTTCTTTCCCACAACGCTGATCAGAAATCTCGCCAATTTTTCAGTAGCCCCCAAATTCCAGTCTCTGCCTTCTTTGGCTCAGCGATACCATGTGCTGGTTTGATCTCCACCTGCTTGCCCTGTGACCTAGAAAATGTTTCCAGGCAGAAAGCCAGAGCAGTTATGGAACTCGCTTCACACGGTACCTTTCCTTCAGAGATCATAGACCTTTACTGCTTGTGGTTGTCCAAACCCTGAAAGCACATACTTCAGCTATCTTGACTAGCTTTAGAGTTGGTTGCAAAAGGAAGTGGTCTTCCTAGTACCAGCTGTGCAGTGATAACTAGAAACAGAAACTCGTACTAAGGGTTTCTGGAAATACCCTGCACTCCTCATTTATAATACTTAAAAGAATTCCCCCCCTAAGTTCACAGGAAAGGCTTCTTGTCAATTCAATTTAAACTTTAAAAACCACCAATGAATTCAAAACCACCCATGAACATAAACAAATGATTTACAATATGCTGAGTGCCTCTGAAAAGGAAAGATGCTAGCAGGCTGATCACGACTGACTTGCGAGCTTCTCTCTTACCTTGTAGAGTTTGAGAATTGCTTTAATGCACTCATGCACGAACTTGGTCTGCTTCTGAAGACTTCCCCCATACAGTGCCACCAGTTCTTCATTGAAGTTCACACTGAAGAAGTCAAAGTGGTACTTGAAGTCGATGTCTTCCGCTTTTCTCAGTGCAATGGAGCCGATGGACCGCACTGCACAGGGAAGGGGTAAAGTGCACATTAAACAAGGATTTTTGTGCTATAATAACGGTTTTGGAGTTTTTCGAGCTTCTGTCTCTTCTGTGGAGCTTAAGGCGAGTGTGAGTGAAACCGTGCTCAGGCCCTTTAAGAGGACGCCTGCGTCTACAGCAGCCTTCCGTCTCCCCTGAACTGAGTCCCTGATGCTTTTCACAGCGAGGGACTGTGGGGACTCTTTATGGCACTGGTGCTCCAGGCAGGGGAGCCTGGAGTGGGGCTGGGACCCCCTGCTCCTCCTCAGGGGGGACATCTGCAGCTGAGCTATTCCTCCTCATTCTTAACTGCCACACGTGGGTGGGACCAGCCCATTTCGAATCTCTGCCCCTTCTACCAGTCTGTGTGACTTCTTCTTTACATCTGTTATAGGAGTTCTGATCAGCTAGTCTTCAGGTGGCTCTAAGGGTGGTGGTTCTATAATTCAGCTGTAATTCTGATGCGGTCATGAGAGGAGGCAAGCACATCATTTACCTACTCGGCCATATTGACCAGAAGCTAGAGCTCTGTAACTTAAAGCTCTGAGAGAAAGAAACCCGTCTCCTCTCTTGTTCAACATCACAGAAACCAGACTTACTTCGCTAGTCAACGCTTCAGGTTCTGTGCTCTGCACCCTCCATTCCCAATGCAAGCTTCTTTCTTCTGCTAATTCCTGAATCCCGGTATCATCTATTTATCCCACCCACTCCATCCCCTTTTTCTCCTTCTTACGTTTTGCAGAGCGGTCGTCAACATTCTTTTCTATGTATTTCTCACATCTGTTTTTCTAGACAAAATGTCCTATGTTTGCGTTTCCAGGATGCCCAGCAGAGGACTTAACAGAATATGTATCTGTTACTCTCTTCAACTGCATGTCATAGCTTTCAAAACTGACTGCTGAGACTTACCCTGCTTATAACTTCCGGCATTCCCGGGAAGAAAGAGAACGGGGATTCCCGTTAAAGGGAGGATTTTGTGTTCCTCAGCGTAGGATCCTTCTCCATAAAGATATAATTCATACGAAGGGTAGCGTTTTGCCAGTTTCTTTGGAAGTTCTATTTTCTACAGCAAAAATAACAAATAAATGAAATAAAAAATGCAATTTTACTTTAAAGCCAACTTTATTAATACAATTCAGCCACACCATACCCAATTCTGAATTACACAAATAGTGCAATATAAAACTATTACTGATGACAAAACTGAACTTAATGCACATGACAAACTTTAGTTTATTCATATGGAGAATTAGTCTTGAATTATGTGGGTTCTGAACCATGTGGTCTTCGGGAAATCATAAAATAGGACTATCTTAAATTCTAATGAAGATAAATTACTCAAAATAGCCACTGACAACAGAAAAACACTGGTAGATGTCAGCAAGTTACAGGGTAACATAATTGAAAATGCATTTAATTTAGTATCAGTGTCAATTATATTTAAACTTAGAAATGATGAAAGCTTCCCATTGCCAAATCAATTCTCTTCCACTACTTTAAACTGTATTGTGATGTCTCTCCTTTTACTCAGGCCCAACTACATATTCTGGCTGTTCCATCATTCCACAGAAAGCAAGTTTGTTTTATATAGTGCAGCTTACAATTCAGCCACACCATACCCAATTCTGAATTACACAAATAGTGCAATATAAAACTATTACTGATGACAAAACTGAACTTAATGCACATGACAAACTTTAGTTTATTCATATGGAGAATTAGTCTTGAATTATGTGGGTTCTGAACCACGTGGTCTTCGGGAAATCATAAAATAGGACTATCTTAAATTCTAATGAAGATAAATTACTCAAAATAGCCACTGACAACAGAAAAACACTGGTAGATGTCAGCAAGTTACAGGTTAACATAATTGAAAATGCATTTAATTTAGTATCAGTGTCAATTATATTTAAACTTAGAAATGATGAAAGCTTCCCATTGCCAAATCAATTCTCTTCCACTACTTTAAACTGTATTGTGATGTCTCTCCTTTTACTCAGGCCCAACTACATATTCTGGCTGTTCCATCATTCCACAGAAAGCAAGTTTGTTTTATATAGTGCAGCTTCCTGACCTCCCCACTTCATATGCTTTGATCTACCATGTGCTTAACAAATTAATCTGAACCTTACAGCTATGTCTCGGTCAAGACACGTACTCTCCTCGCACCATAAACATTCCAATGAATTAGCATCGGTTTCGGTTTTTGCAAGCCAGGTGCACGGGTCGTCAGCAAGCGCTAGCCTACTCTGCAGTTCATGTGATCGCACACCAAACGAGCCAGTAACTCCCATAACATTTTCCCCCACAAAATATAAATTAGGTCTTAATGTCATCCCCCAGAGCTAGGACCTATAAAAGTGGTAGTAAAGTGTAAACTCTTCTTCTGCTCCTTTTTTCAAGGAAAGAAACCATTACAACTGAAACCAGTTACTTTGAACACTAGATTTTATGTAGGTGACATCAAGAGCTTTAATGATCTAGCAATGCTACACATATGCTTGATAAAAACTTCAACTACTGAATGGATTTTTAAAACTAAATGATAATGACTGCTGTAAAAAACCAGAATTCTGATTATTCACACACACTCCTGAATAGTCCTTTGAGACGATTACCATACACAACCTGTGCCAACAACATCATGAAAACATCTTTAGAGAGAGTGAGCTTACTGGATAAGATACTAGCAACTTTTTATCTCCTCACATATTCAAAATAGAGAAGTGCAAACCCCACTATTTGCTTTATATATGTACATGTACTTATATAGTTCCCATACTGATTATGCACTGTACATAATAAAAAATGACATAATGTACTTTTTCTTTAGGTACACAAACCCCACTACTTGCTTTATATATGTACATGTACTTTAACTCAAATTAGTTCCCATACTGATTATGCACTGTACGTAATAAAAAATGACATAATGTACTTTTTCTTTAGGTACAAATTAAGCAAAAAGAAAACGTGAGAAACCCCTCCCAATTTAGTGAACCATCTGATAGAATAGTAGTATGTGCATATGAGACCATTATTCTTTTTAGATCAGTAGCTAAACAAAGTTTTTTTGTGTGTGTTGTGGGGTTTTTTAAAAATATTTTTTTATTGATTTCAGAGAGGGAGAGAGATAGAAACATCAATGATGAGAGAGAATCATTAATCAGCTGCCTCCTGCATGCCCCACACTGGGGACCGAGAACAAAACCCAGGTATGTGCCCTGACATAATCAAACTGTGACCTCCTGGTTCATAGGTCAGTGCTCAACCACTGAGCCATGCTTGCTGGGCTAAACAAAGTTTTTAACTGGTTGAAATTTAACTCAGAAAACTATCAAATATACAAAAGAAATATTTAATTCTCTGGAGACAGAAAAACAAGCAAGAGACTATATTTGATATATTTCATAATATACTATTGTGAAAGCAATTTTGTAGTGAGAAAGAGTACATTTTTAAAAAATACGAATGCATCCAATATGGAGTAGCAAAAAGTAGAAATGGAAAAAAGGAGATAGAACAAAAAAAAAAGTGGGAGTTGTAGGCAAATGACAAAACTGCATTTTCAGACAGAGTTCAAGTTGGGAGTGAGGGGCAGGAAAAAATGGGAGGGGTGTTGACCAGATTGAGGACAGGAAAGGAACAGGCATACACAAAGGATGGTGACAAAAAAGAAACAGAAGAGAGATTTGAAAACACGTATAGCAACAGGACTCCAGTCTACTTTAAACTGATAGTTTTATAGAGCGTATATTCAATGAGCACCCCTACCCCAAGAAAGGCCTCTAATGAAGATTGATGGCTTTTACCCATAAGTAGTATCTCCACAACGCCGCCCTGCTTCCATCCTCCCTTGACTCTGCCTTAGTGCAGGTTCTTATCTCTAATCCAGACCCCTTTCCAAAGACAAAGATTCTGCAAAATTTCCAAGGGCTAGAAAAATACTGATTTAGGAAACTAAAGTCTTTAGGTTAGGATATATCTTTTAATTGTGATTTAAAACTGCAAAATAAAAAAAGGTCCACAATTAACCAAAAAGAAAAAAAAATGATCTTGATCCAAATGAACGCGGTTTTTAAGCTCTTACGAAGCGCTGGCCCTCGGCCCTTTGCCCACCTCACTGGTAAGAGGGCCCAGAGGACTCCAGCTGATAAAAAAGACCCAGGGGCAGCGGACTCTCTCAGGTGACTCTCTCTGTCATGATCTCCCTGCTACACTCCACAGTCCATACTGCTGTCAAGGAAATACCTTGTTAAAACATACACCTGTGTGTTTCTTCACTGCATACAGAGATGATAAAGGCTTAAGAGAGAGGCCATTAAAACCTGGCTCTAACTATTCTTATCTAATCTATAATAATAAAAGGGTAATATGCAAATCGACCGAACGGCCGAACAGCAGAACGACCGTCTGGACGACCAAGCTATGACATGCACTGGAGCCAGGCCAGCCAAGGCAGATTGGTCTGGGGGCCCCG
>NW_005365832.1:385872-388973 GCF_000412655.1 Myotis brandtii
ACACGGGCAGCGCCAGGCCAAGGGGGGTGCAGGCGGGGGGTGGGGCCACGAAGCCGGGGCCATGAAGCTGGCAGCTGGGACTGCGAAGCCAGCAGCCGGGGGAAGGAAGGCTTACCCTTGCACGAATTCTGTGCATCGGGCCTCTAGTTTCTTATAACTTATGCTAGAGGCCCAGTGCACGAATTCATGCACAGGTGGAGTCTGGCCGGCCGGGTCCCAATCGGGGCAGATCAGGCCAGGCCTGTTGGGAGGAGGAGACGGTGGGAAGTTGGCCAGCAGGCCCACCCCCTATTGGGGTGGGAGGGGCAATCAGGGGCAGGGCCTGCTAGGGGGAGGGGCAGTTTGCTGGCCGCAGTGGGTATCATAGCGACCGGTCATTCTGGTCATTACGGCATTCCGGTCGCTAGCTTTTTATATATATAGATAGATATGCCAGGTTTGTTGGTGGTTGTTGTTAAACCTCACCCGAGGATATTTTTCCATTGATTTTTAGAGAGAGAGGAAGGGAGAGGGAGAGACAGAGAGAAACACTGGTGTAAAAGAGACATATTGACTGGTTGCCTCCTGCATGCCCCCCAACCAGGGCCAGGGAACCTGCAACCAAGATACATGCCCCTGACCAGAATGGAACCCGGGACCCTTCAGTCCGCAGGCCGATGCTCTATCCACTGAGCCAAACCCGATAGGGCGATATGCCAGGTTTTAAAATCTATTTTTATTATGTTTCAAAATTCAAGATTCAATAGGCTATACACTGAATAGGCTCTCTCATACCCATGGTCCTTTAGCCTTCAGTTTCCTACCAGGAAGGCAACTAATGTTTGCAGTTTGTGTTTCCAGGAATATTTTGCACATGTACATACAAGAAAACATGTTCATAGGTTTTTCTCCTTTTTACATAAATGGTAACATACGACACATACTGACTGCTTAGGAAGTGTCTCCTGGGGCCTTGTTTATTCACAAATGCTCTTCTTTACTCCCTCGATTTTCTTGTTTCTGCACCTTATGAACTATGTACCTTCCACGGCCCAATTCACTACCTCTTTTCTGTGGCCTTTAACTACCAAGATGAACCTGAATGCTCCCCTCTGAAGAGCCCTGGACACACGCTCTTACAGTGAAATTATAACATGTAGCACATTTCAACTATCCATTACATTTCTGCTTTCCCCCACTGTATTATAAAGAATAAATCAAAGGCACCAAGGTCTGATTCATGTAATTATACCCAGTATCTAGAATATACCTGACACAGTCATTCAATAAATGATTTGCTAAAGAATATGCAAAAGGCAGTAAAAAAAAAAAAAGAAGAAAGGCATGAAGAGAAGAAAACCAACAATTAGGACATCTCATCGAATGGATAGCAATTTGTGAACGATTAGAGCGTTCGCTGTAAACTATAATGAAAAGCAAGCAACATATAAAATAAGTTTAGAACACTTTTATTCATTAAGAAACATATGTCTCTTAATGGAATGACCTCAGTTAACCAGAAATCTCACTGTACTCAAAGGATTCATTTCTACAGGCAGGTTTTAACTTATTTGTAAAATAGCCCAACCTGGTGTGCACAACAAAGGGACTAAGGTGCAAATATAAATAGCACTGTAGAGAATTAATGCAGCTTCTTACATAATAAAAATAAAACTCTACCCAAAAAATGTGGATCCAAAACTCCTGCCACTATAATTAACATCATTAACAGAATGTAAAACCTCGAAAGGGCGATTTGAATCAAAATAAGTAAATACAGACACAATAACAGAAAGAAAACCAAACAGCTCTTTTGCAGGAGTCTTTCCAGTCAATTTTACGAGGCACAAAATGCAACTGTGAGGTCCATATGCTTTGTTCCCAACACTAAGCAATTCTACTACTGTAAACATTAAAATAGCTTCAGTGATTGTGGACAATCTAAAAATAAATGGGAATTAGCACACTGTTTCACAATAATTTTATTTTAACCAAACTCTTCAAGGCAGTACAAACCTAAGTTGACCTACTTCAATCTATTGGGAGTTTCCTACTTATTAAACCACATAAAAATCAAAGGCAATTATAAGGGCTCTATCTTCACTTTTAAAAAATCTAAACTAGAAGCCCAACTACTGAACTATATACAGACTCTGATAAAAATAAACCAGCATATTCGCTTAGAAATTAAGAGACAACAGTAACGTTATAATTTCCTTCAGTAGCATCTGATATCACACCCCCTTATAAGCACAGATGCAGAACGAAGGTAAGAATCTCAAAACAAATAAAATCTAAACTAGAACTCTGTCCATGGGAAAGGAAGCTCGCTAGCAGTTTAAACCTTAAGCAGTTTTAACATCTGAATAATAGCAGCATAATCAAATATCTCCTCCATAATGATCTGTACACAGAAGCAACCACGATTGGCATACTTCACCATAAAGAAAAAAAAAAACTGCTATGGTTTTAAAAGTATACTACCAATGCATTTTATCAATATGTATTATATATAGTATATATATATATACATCTTAGGGGAGGAGGCTATTATGTATTCCTTAATTAGGAGACGCGTTTAGAAATAAAAGAATCACTCGTGGGGAATGTCTTCGGGCAGTTCTGTCATCAGTCACAGCCTCTTCTTACAGCTGGTCATGAGTGAAATTCTCCAGTCTCCCATGCTGAACTGCTAAGCGATCGAGACTGAAAATGTTCAAAATAGAACGAAAGAGGTGGGGGCGGAGGGAGAGGGAGAGAAGGGCCCATCTCTTAAATAGCAAACACGGTGAGAGAGAGAGAGAGAAAAAACAAACATGAGAGAGATCTGGAACGCCATCGGTAAGAGGCGACACGCATGAACGCAGGCGTGCATGCACATGCACAGACCCGCTGAGCAAGAGGCTCCGCAAAACCCGCGCAGGCGGGAACCTCGACAGTTTTCCTTGCATGTGATCGTCGGGTGAGCCTTGCACCCAGAGGCGAACCCGGAGCCCTCGAGGCCGCCCCGGGAACTGTGCAGCCACTGCCCGCCCTGCAGGAGCGCGGTCCCTTCCAGACACCCCTGGGCGAGCTGCCACGCACACCGCTGGGCGCGCAGGAGCAAAGGCGGGGGGGGGCAC
>NW_005365832.1:389555-389823 GCF_000412655.1 Myotis brandtii
GAGCAAAGGCGGGTCGGGGCACCTGTGAGCGCAGGGACCCGGGGGAGACGCGGTTTGGACGCAGGGAGAGGGGCTGAGAATGGAGGGGGGTGAAGCCCGTGCATGGCATCTGGGATCTAGAAGAGGGCACGGGGGCAGGGGAGCAGTTCCGCGCGGGGCAGCGAGGATGCTCGGGGAACCTAGGAAACACCCATCGTGGAGAAAGGACACAAAGGGCAGGCGAGGGAAGCGAGGGGGTCCCGCCGTCTCCCGGGGCGGACGAGGCAGA
>NW_005365832.1:390120-402895 GCF_000412655.1 Myotis brandtii
GGGGGAGGGGGGGGTGGGTGAGCCTGGAGACCCAGGAGCGTCGCTGTTGCTGAGCTGACCGGCGAGGGGAGGGGGACCTCAGAGCCGAAACGTTGGAACACCTCTCCCTGCGCAGTTTAAAAACCCTTCTCGTTCTTTTATTTATTTATTTATTTTTGAACCGCCTCTGGCCTCCGCGATGTGGGTTCTCCCCGCGGCCCCGCCACCTTCGCAGCTCCCGGGACCCCGTAGCGGAGGCCCAAACAGATGGCTTTCCCCCTCTTGGACCGCCCGGCAGGGAACAGCGCACAAAAGCAGCGGCTTATGAAAAGCCACCAGCAGGTCCCCAACTTTCAGTTCTTGGTATGAGAGGGGAAAACTGCATCACAAAAACCGCCGCGAACCTGGAAACAGCGTTACCACAACGTCCCTGAGCCCGAGGCGCCCCAACAGGTGTCTGCGGGACCAGCTGGACGCCGACCGCCTGGCCCCCAGCACCTCCGCCTCCTGGGAGGTTGGATGCACGTTCACGGAGGGAGGCAGTGGAGCTCACGCATCTGCTCAGACTTCCTTCCTTGTGTGACTTCATTCATTTTGAAGAATTGCGGTTTGGCTTTGCACAAAGGAGGGGTAGCAGCAGCTCAAACACCATCCGTAATCGTGGAGAGCAGCATCAAAACACTGGGATGTTAGGAGGAAAAAACAAACAACCACAATATCACTCTTTAAAGCTGACCCAGAGCAGCTAGTGCGTGTGTGTGTGTGTGTGTGTGTGTGTCACTGCAAAATTCTCCTTAGGATTATTTTAGGCGCTGACTGAATTGCATTTCCCTCAGGCTGATTCCCTGGTATTTTTTTTTTTTCTGTGCAGAGGCTATTTTATGACACATAAAATCAAAGAATTTTACAAACTAAAAGCCTATAGTTTATCTTATACAACACCCTGATATTCAGATTTGAGAACACCTAGGATGTGGGGTGGGACTCGAGGGGGAGGCAGTGCCAGGGATGACAGATCATTTGGGGAAGGGGTTAAGTTTTACATTAGGAAAAGGCATGCATTGAGTCCGGGCACTTGAGAACATTACAGAATGTCCGCCCGTGTTTCTCCTGGCGTGTCATGACCAGCACACATAAGCAGAGGGTGAATCGATCGCTCTCACCTCAGCGCTGCTTAAACTTCATGTGCCCGGGAAGCAAGTGGAGGTTCTGTGTGCCAGCAGATTCCGGTTCAGTCCTGCCAGAGTGGGGCCCTGCCTTTCCGACCAACTCCTAAGTGATGCCGGGATCTGGTCCGTGGACTACCCTGAGGGACAAGGGCCTCCCTGTCTGAGGACTCCGCCACATGGAGGAACCCCGAACCTGACCACAGAGCTTGCTCTTCTGGGAGCTTCCATGAGTGTGGCTACCTGCTGCCTTTATTGGGCCCCCGCCCTACCCCCCCCCCCCCCCAGACAGGAGCAGGAGAGAGAGTCAATGGATTCTTCATGTTTGTCATCTTTGTGTTCCTACCTTTTAACTTTCCTTTTTCCTACCCAGCATTCTCCCCTCCTGGCTCCACTTCCTTTCATAATGAAACTAACCCTACTGAGCATCACTTGCCACCAGCTGCCACTGTTGTCAACTTCCTGAACGCGTGCCTTTCGATCCCACTCGCTCTGCTCACCAACTTCCAGCCTCGGGTGAATGCGGTCTGGCTCTGAGCCCTGACACGCGTGTCCCTGAGCTCTGCTGGAGAAAGTGACAAAAGTATTTGAGTTACTGTTCAGAAATATATGTGTGTTTCTGGTCAACTTTCCTATTCTGCAGACCACCTCTTTTACGAAGCTCCCTACACCGCCTCTTCTTTTTCTGTTAGCAGATTATTAGTGCATCCTTCTAGCTTCATATTCATGCCACAGAGATTTTGATTTTCGGGCGCACATTCCTTCAACTCTTTTTTTAAAAACATTTTTATTGATTTCAGAGAGGAAGGGAGAGGGAAAGAGAGATAGAAACATCAATGATGAGAGAGGATCATTGATTGGCTGCCTCCTGCACGCCCCCTACTGGGGATTGAGCCCACAACCCAGGCATGTGCCCTTGACCGGAATCAAACCTGGGACCCTTCAGTCCACAGGATGACGCTATCCACTGAGCAAAACCAGCTAGGGCTCCTTCAACTCTTAATTGCCAAGTTTCTCATCTCCATCCTAATTCAGTCAGAACATCTAAAGCGCCGAAAACAATGCCTGGCACGATTGGGACCTGCTGTCCTGAGAGGACCTCAGGAGCTCATCCCTCTGCGTGTGCTTTCCCACTCTGTCCCCGCTCCCCTGAAGCATGTACGTATGCTCAGGTCTTACTAATTTTTAAAAAAGAAAACTCCCCCCTGCAGCTGCCACCTGTAGCTCTTGCCTTCTCATCGCAGTCACGGTTCCTACAGGCGTGGCTTTTAAAGCTTAAATTAATGCCGCCTTTCATAAAGGAGAAGGCCATGTAATCATTTGATAATCACCCCTCCACTGAAATACTTAGTAACTGCATTAATGTAACAGTTTTTCGGAAAACCTGTTAGGTTTAAGTCCCATTAGCTTTTTTTTTTTAATTATCTTTATTGTTGAAAATATTACAAATGTCCGTTTTCTCCAACCGTTGACCCCCTCCACCCTGCTCCTGCCCCCTCCCCAGACCTTCACTGCACTATTGTCTGTGTTCATGGGCTCTGCAAATACGCATGGAAGTTCATTGGTTAATCTCTTCCCTCCCCCTCTCCCCTGAAATTCATCAGTCTGTTGCATGCTTCTATGCGTCTGGTTCTATTTGGTTCGTCAGTTTATTTTGTTCATTAGATTCCACATATAAGTGCGATCATGTGATACTTGTCTTTCTCTGATTGGCTTTTGTTTGCTTGCTTTATTTACTGGAGGCAAAGACTGACTTTTCCACACATGGTAACCTCCTTCATATTACCTATTTTTTTAAAAAACAACAACAACAACAACACATGTTTTTATTGATTTTAGAGAGAGTGGAGGGTTGAGGGAGAGAGAGAAAGAAACATCCACCAGAGAGAACCATCAATTGGCTGCCTCCTGCACACCCCTCCTGGGGATCGAGCCTGCAACCTGGGCACGTGCCCTGACAAGAATCGAACCAGAGACCTCTCTGTGCATGGGGTGATGCCCAACCAGCTGAGCCACACCGGCCAGGGCTTACCTGGTTTTTGTACAGAGGAAGAAGCAATTGTACTGTCTAGTGTGGGAATCTAGCTGTTTTCTAAAATTAATTTTACTAAACTATACCGGTCACAGTGTACTACCCTCACACCAGAGTTTTTAAAATAAACTTCATTTTTTTCTTAAAAAAAAACCTATAAATATATAATAGACTGGCTATTAGAAACTAAAATTTATTTCAATCAATTGGTTTAAAGCCCTTTCTTAAATTTGTTGGTTTTACCTCCTATTACCTTATATGTTGGTTTTACCTCCTACTGCCTTATATGAATAGCCATTGAATAAATATTTGTTTTTAATTTATTTAAAAATAAGTCAGAGTCTACAGATTATAGTCATAAAACCTCACCTTTTCTTTGATGCTTCAAAGCTAAAAAAAAAAAAAAAAGAAGAAGAATAAGAAGAAAGAAAGAAAATAATGCCAGCAATTCTGTGCCTGCCAGCTCTGTTTCCAAGGAAACAGAGAATAGATCATCAAAAACAAAATAAGGGTTTTTCAAGCTGATTACCTTTTTTTCACCAGTTCAGTCTCCTTTGCTGCAAAATGAAAGGCAACAGAACCTCAGCCTTACAATTCAGATTTTTGGTTGTGCTGTCTCACTATTAAAACCAGCCCCCCCCAATTAATATTTTGGATTATATGTTGGTTTTCTTGTAGAGACAGTGTTCACAAGGATAAAGAATACCTTTTAAATATAAAGCACTATGTACACTTGCTGAATAAGCTAACATATTTTTAACTTCAGAACTGTCAAACGTTTAAATTATTGAATCTCAGATTTGACATTTCTCTGGAATAATATAAGAAAGTAATGGGAATATATAAGTAAAGGATAAAGACTTCCAGGATGAAGTGTTTTATTTAAAGAAGAAAGAGCGCCAAAACCGGTTTGGCTCAGTGGATAGAGCGTCGGCCTGCGGACTGAAGGGTCCCAGGTTCGATTCCGGTCAAGGGCATGTACCTGGGTTGCGGGCACATCCCCAGTGGGGGATGTGCAGGAGGCAGCTGATCGATGTTTCTCAGCCCCCCCCAATTAATATTTTGGATTATATGTTGGTTTTCTTGTAGAGACAGTGTTCACAAGGATAAAGAATAACTTTTAAATATAAAGCACTATGTACACTTGCTGAATAAGCTAATATATTTTTAACTTCAGAACTGTCAAATGTTTAAATTATTGAATCTCAGATTTGACATTTCTTTGGAATAATATAAGAAAGTAATGGGAATATATAATTAAAGGATAAAGACTTCCAGAATGAAGTGTTTTATTTAAAGAAGAAAGAGCAGCGACAGGTTGAAAAAAATATAGGTGTCAAGGGAAAAATAATTGGACTTCCTTCAATAAAACAAAATATCATTATAACATTGCTCTTTGTCTCCACGATAGATAAACGATTTTGAAAAATAACAGTGAGAGATCACAAAAGTTTGGTTTAGCTTCACTATATTATGTTTTGTTTTATCATATATTATTATATTACCTAGTGGTGCTCTGTGTTTTATAAAAGCAATATTTTTTTCAAATCAACATGTTTTATACCTTAAACTCATACAATGTTATATGTCAATTATATCTCAATAAAGCTGGGAGAAAAAAAGGCAGTATTCCTCTATTTAAAAATTTTAGTTAAAGCCAGAGTGTTCTCTTTGGAGTGAAGTGCACAATAGAAATTTGTTTCAAGGGAAGTAGCGTTTAAGAGGCTTTAGAAGGCATATTAATACTTTCAGATAATGAATTCTGAAATCCAGATAATTATTCTAATGGTAAAGAACAATGAATGTAATCATTGCTTGGGATCTTCCTTGTCAGTTTTCTGCTTTTATGTCAATTTCCACCAAAGGGTTGTAGCTCTTCAAAGGCAGGGCTGTAAGAGGGTTTTGGTTAATTTTAATGCCTAACCCCAGTACAGGCTTTGTAAGCAGAGGTAGTCTATAAGTATTTTTGAATAAATATTTTTTAATTTAAGTAATACACTATACGTTAGTTAAAGGTTTTAGCTACATTTGTGTCTTTTACTACGAAATGCAAATTTTGTGATGTTCAAATACATTTGTAAACAGTCATCGCCAAGGTAGACTACTTATTGTAAAACTAGGGGCCCGGTGCACAAAAATTTGTGCACTGGGGAGGGGGTTCCCTCAGCCCAGCTTGCCCCCTATCACATACTGGGAGCCCTAGGGGATGTCCTACTACCTGCTCCCTGCTCCCTTGGGGAGTGGGCCTAAGCCACAGTCTGGCCACCCTTTGTGGGAGTCGACCGGGCTGATCAGGGGAAGGCACCAGCCCCATCACCGCACTGTTGCAGCCACTGCAAGTCAACAATTGCTGGCTGGCTCCGCCCTGGTTCCCCACCTCTGCCGCCATCAACAATCGTTGGCTGGCTCCTCCCTGGCCCAAGCCTAAAGCCTCTGCTGGAGGCTTTAGGCCTGGTCCGGGGCACCCCCCAGCTCCCGCCGCCGCCGCTGGCTGGTTGGTTCCTCCCCGGCCCAAGCCTAAAGTCTCAGGCCGAGGCTTTAGGCCTGGGCACCTCCAGCTCGCTGTCGCTGCCTCCACCGCTGCCTTCGCCGCTGCCGCAGAAGATCGCTGGCTGGCTCCTCCCCGGCCTAGGCCTAAAGCCTCAGTCTGTGGCTTGGAGCTGACATATGCAAATTAGCCGCCATCTTGTTTGTCAGTTAATTTGCATATACTCACTGATTAGCCAATGAAAAGGGTAGCGGTCGTACGCCAATTACCATGTTTCTCTTTTATTAGTGTAGATAAAAAAAATACAGTAATAGCAGAGTAGATTTTATGGTAATGTGATCTCCACCCCTAGACCTATACAAAAGAAGAGTATAATGCACTATTTACAGTTAGACTAAATGATTTCTGAAGTCTTTTCTAAATTTAAAGATTTTGTTTTGTTTTGTTTATTACTTTCTGGTAGGACTCAGAAAGGTGTATAATGAACCAGATCTGATATCAAGAAAAGTTTTCTTGTCTATAGCCAAGTCTAAGGACACACATTGAATTTTAATGTTGGTCCATCAGGATAGAATCTGGAAAAAGTAATTTGAATGTGATTTTTACATAGTTATTGGTCTTAAAATCTCATAGTTTGTTATAGTAGTTTCATTACTTTCATTTTCTAATCTTTGGATATCTAATATAAATACCATTTCATGGATAGAAATAAAAAGGGAAAGTATTTTATATCTCTGCATTTTTATATAAAAGAATAAGTCTTTTAATTACTATTCAAATTCTAGTCTGGTAACCTTGGTTTTTTGGGTTTTTTTTTTTTTCATTTCAAGCTCATTAAGAAAGCAGATGTACCAGAAATAGGTTCTAGAAAGAAAAATTTATAAGGCAGGACTTCTGTAAATCATTAAGAATGAACTCTGGGGCTAAAAAGAAAGATACAACCAATGGGATTTTAAAAGATAGACACCCTGTTTCTTGCATGTATACTTGCTTCTTCTCAATAATTCTTTTAGCCCTGACCGGTTTGGCTCAGTGGATAGAGCGTCAGCCTGCGGACTCAAGGGTCCTGGGTTCGATTCCGGTCAAGGGCATGTACCTCGGTTGCAGGCACATCCCCAGTGGGGGATGTGCAGGAGGCAGCTGATCTATGTTTCTCTCTCATCGATGTTTCTAACTCTCTATCCCTCTCCCTTCCTCTCTGTAAAAAATCAATAAAATATATTTTTTTAAAAAATAATTCTTTTAAAAAATTTTTTTAATCCTCTGGATATCCTTTCCATTGATTTCCAGAGAGAGTCGAAGGGAGGGAGGAGGGGGAAAGAGAGAAAACCATTGACGTGAGAGAGACAAATCAGTTGGTTTCCTCCTGCAAACACCCCCGCAGGGACTGGGGAACCTGCAACCAAGGTATGTGCCCTTGATCATGGGCCAACACTCTAACCACTGTACCAAATTGGCCAGGGCTCAATTCTTTATTTGACAGATGTAATTAAGAGCCTACCACTTAATCTTTTATTACATTTTGCTGTGTTGGATAGACAAATGTAGAAAGCGATGGCAAGCCCTAACCAGTTTGGCTCAGTGGATAGAGCATTGGCCTGCGGACTGAAGGGTCCCAGGTTGTGCTGTAACTGTAGTCGCTGGCCAGCTTAATAAAGGCTTCTAAATTTTGATCTGAGTCCCTGGTGGTCGTCTCCGTGGGTCACCCCATTACAAAGGTTCCTCGAAAAATAGAGCTACCACATGACCAAGCAATCCCTCCTGGTAGGCCCTGGCCAGGTAACTCAGTCCGTTAGAGCATCGTCCCCATACGCCAAGGCTGTGAGTTCAATCCCCGGTCAGGGCACTTACAAGACCATCATCCTTCTGTCAAAGAAGCTGACGTGATGATATGGCACAAAACTGACATTCAAACTCCTGACGCAAAGCAGGTGGGAAGTCTGTGAAAGGAGAGGCGAGTCTGCTGTGCTGACGGGCACGGAACCAGTGGAAGGTCTTCTGTCTGTTTCCCTTGCTGAGGGCGAGGGAGTCCTCCAAGGGCGGCCCATTTCCGTGCAGGCCCGGAGTTCCTGTGGACCGTGATTCGGAACCCCTGCCACCCTGTGGTCCGAGGCAGCCGGCCAGCGCGTTTCTGTTTTTCTGATCAGTGGCTCTGCCTGAAGCTGGGGGGCACTTCCTCCCGCTGCCTGCCCCTCAAGGCCTGCTGCAGACCCACAGCTGCTGCTGCGCTCCCCAGGCCTGGCCTCTCCGAGGGGCTGCCGCCACCACTAAGCCCCATAGGCAGCATGTGGGAAGCCTGCAGGCCACCTGTGTGCCAGGTGGGGACACAGAAGGGCCCCTGACTCTGCTGTTCTCAAACCCTCATCATGAGTCACATCACAGAGGCTGCAGGCGGTGCCCCTGAGAGCTTCTGTGTGACTAATTCCCACTTGGATTTTCGAGTAGAGACAGAGCCAGCAGAGTCTGCGGGAGCCCGCCTGGTTTTCAAGCTGTTCTCTCTTCTGTGGGTTTTGTGGGTGGGTCCCATGGACGGGCTCGGGCAGAGAGGTGTGCGCTGGTGCCGTCTGCTCAGTCCAGCTAGCAGCTCCTGCCCCGTGTGCCTGCATGACCCCGACGCCCAGCCAGAGGGAGGAGAATGGATCCTCCTTCTTTCTCATCGTTGGTGCTGAGACAAGCCCCTTCAAGCAGTTGGAGAGGAAAAAATCCAAAACATACAGGTCAGAAGCTGAGGTGACCAGTTGTCAAAGTGCAGCCGATCAAGGCAGAGGGAGAAGCAGAACAGTCAGGAACCGAGACAAGGGCCCCGGACTCCAAGTCTGTGCAGAAGAGAAGGAGAGAACCGGAGTTGAGCCGCAGTGTGAAGGTGATCGCTGGCGCGGGCCGGCAAACAAGCCAGAACAGAGACCGGAGAATATGCTGGTGGGAGCTGGCTTAGAGCGTTCATTCCAGAGGCCAGAGGCCAGCACGGCGTGGAGACACGAGATGTGCTCCTGTGGGCCTTCCTCGTCCACATCTACCTCTTCATCTGAAATACAGGGAGCACTCCTGGGTTAATAGTGCTGATGTGATGTGTAAAAGTGGCCGATGGGTCTGGCTGGTGTAGCTCAGTGGTTGAGTGTTGACCTATGAACCAGGAGGTCACAGTTCAATTCCTGATCAGGGCACATGCCCAGGTTACAGGCTTGATCCCCAGTAGGGGTGGTGGTGCAGGAGGCAGCCGATCAATGATTCTCTCTCATCATTGATGTTTTTCTCTCTCTTCCTCTCCCTTCCTCTCTGAAATCAATAAAAATATATATATTTTAAAAAGCGGGCAATGGTCCTCCAACAGATATTTGTACACCCATGTTCATAGCAGCCTTATTCACAATGCTCAAAGGTAGAAGCAAACCATGTGTCCAGAACAGCGGAATGAATAAGCAGCATGTTGTGTATGTACGTGTGTGCGTGTGTGCATGTATATACACACATACACAGTGGAATACTATTCAGCCTCAAAAAGGCAGGAAATTCTGACACGTGCCACCACGTAGATTAAGCTTGAGGACATTGTGTGAAGTAAAACAAGCCAGTCACAACAAGACAAATGCTGCCTGCCTCCCCTGGAGCAGTCAGAGTCAGAGAGGCAGAAGGTAGGTGGGGGGCTGCCCAGGGCTGGGGGGTGGGGGTGGAGGAGTTGTTGGTAAATGGGTGCAGAGTTTCTGTGTTGCAAGGTGAAGAGCGTTCTGGAGATGAATGGTGGTGGGTGCACAACAGCGTGGATGTACTAATGCCACGGACCCGTACACTAACGATGTAAGAATATAGAGTGTGTGTGTACTACCACAGTTTTCAATGGGGATGTTCACTTTTCACAGCAGTGGGTAACTGATGTGAATTACACATGAAGCCTGCCGTCAAAGCATTTTCAGTTTAGCGAGAAACCCAATGATTCTTGTTCTCAGGAAAAAAGAAAGTATAAAAAAACATTTTTAGGAATTGTAGGAATTGCTTGTAAGTGGAGGTGTCTTCCTTTTGGCACCAGGAAGAGCCCAGCACTTTTCTGCCAAAAGTGATAGTTTCCCGAGGAGTTACTACCAGCCTGTCCTACTATGAGAGAGAGAGAGAGAGAGAGAGAGAGAGAGAGAGAGAGGAGAGGAGAAGGAGGTAGATTAACACAACGGGCCGTGCAGAACACAGGGTGCTCAGGAAAAATCTGGGGGAAAAGGAAAAGAAAAAAGGGGGAAGTGGAGATAAATGGAAAGTAGAAAGCAACTTAAAATCAGAGGACACAGGAGAAACGGTAGCAGTGGGGCTCCACTGACGCCCGTGAACCCCAGCAGCAAGCACAGCCGCGGGGACAGGGACACTTTAAGGCACTGGGTCCGTCAGCAGAAGAACTCAATGGAGAAGACACAGAGCCCAACAGAGGCAGCTGTGCTGACGCCCAGGGGTCCTTGGGAGATCTCGGTTGGGGACCGAGAACATCTGCATTTCTAGGAAGTTCCCAGGGGATGCCAGGTACTCTTGGTTTGGGGACCACGCTATGAGAACCATGGCTCTAGATTTTAAAAGGTATACATTTGGGTGTACATTTGGGTGGGGTTTTTTTATGCTTAAACAGGAAGGCCTAAGTCAAGACCGTAGTAAGGGGCTGTACGGAAAATATTTAAATCCAGGTAGACTTTGCCCACCATTGGTTTCTCCGTGCAGTGGTTACGAGTGTGAATACTTGAGCCCTGGCCGATTGGTTAGGCATTGTCCCGTACACCGAAAGGCTGAAAGGCTGCTGGTTTGATTCCCAGTCAGGTCACATGCCTGGGTTTCAGGCTCAATCCCTGTAGAGGGCAGTGCAGGAGGCAGCCAATCAATGCTTTGTTTGTTTTCTCTCTCTCTCCCTCTCCCTTCCTCTTGGGGTGGGGGTGGGGGGAGTGTGAACACTTGAGTCAGGCTTACTCAAGTCTGTAAACCTTTGGGGAAGTTTCTTAACCTCTATCCTATGTCTTTCATCTGTAAAATTAGGATAACACAGCACCAACCCAATGGGGCTGTGGAAAGATTGACTGATACATGCACAAAAAGTTAGCACGGTGCCAGGGCATCAGGAAATGTAGCAGGCATTTGTTTTGGGCAACCCAGCATCCATCTCTGCCCCATTTGCAGCAGTCCCAATTACCTCTCTATTACTGCGGAAAGCCTTTTGAAATCGGAATTGTAGGAACAAAGCCAAGATAATAACCTGCCATACTGATCCTCCCAGCTCACCATGGAAACCACTTCATCCCGTGGCAGGTCATTTACAAGCACAAGTGTAAGGATAGGAATTGCCTGTCTGGAAATGTTTAATCCTTGAAAACTGCCTCCAGTGTTACCAGAGAGGGAGAAGATGGCTCCAGAGTTTTCCTGAGCGAGTTAATTAGTTTGCAAGGGTAATATTATTCTGTATCTTGTATTCATACCACTGTGCTAAAAGCGTTGCAAGGGAGACAAAGGGTTTTTGTCCTTTAATTTGTGATGAAAAGTTGAAGCTAGCCGGCAGGGTGGAATGCAATTTTTTATTATCTGTAAAGCAATAAAAACTATTAATTTGGGATGAAAATAATTTTAATTTCAATAAAACAAATACATGACCAATTTCAGGATTCTTCTGTTAGAGGATGTGTTGCTAGCAGCTGAGAAATGCTGGAGTTCTTCCTTTCTCTCACATACATCACAAGGGAACACTCTGGAGCATGGCCTCTAGGCTAGTTTATGGGCTATCTGCTCTCAAGGATGCAAACCTTTGCCCCCTGCACCTCCCTTCATCTCTTCAGAAGACAAGTCCTGATGTGATTCCATTACTAACGTGAAACACACAAGTGGGCAATGTGCTCTAAAGGTTGGAGTGTGTTGTTGATGCTGTTTTAACGCTTCTTTTTCTATTGTGTCTTTTGAATGGCTCGCAGAGAGACACCTTCAGCTGCTACCCACAATCCTCTTCTCTTTCCTCGGGAGCCGTCCCTTCTCTCCTGCATGGCCATCTGCTTCAGGGAGACCAGCCCCAGTGCCAGCCGAGTGAAGGGAGGGGCGAGGTGGTATTTCTTGCCCTAGACTGGGACGTGGCAAGGGCTGTGAAACAGTTCTGGCAATGATGAGATGAGAAGTCTGGTGGAGACGTGTGGGAGACCTTTCCTTACTCTTAAAAGGGGTCTCAATTGGCCATTTAAGTTTAATAGTGAGAGACGGGTTACCGATAACAATGCATTGTCAATCCTTCAGAAGGAGAATGTTTTGCGGACCGTGTGTGTGTGTGTGTGTGTGTGTGTGTGTGCGCGCGCGCGCGCGCACCTGTGTGTGGCCGTTTTTACATTATTAGCTTTTAAAGTCAATACTTTTAAATGGAAACAACTTGCCAAAAATCTGTCACAGAATTTAGGGACCCATTAAAACAAAGTTTAATGAGAAAAAAAATCCTGTATTCAGCTCAATCTAATTGAAACCCCATCAAAGAGATTACCAAGAATATGAGGAATCGTTTGAGTGATGAATAACTTAATTATCTTGATGGAGTGATGGGGTCATCGGTATTTACATAGGCTACAACTTACCAGATTGTACACTTTAACATGTGTAGTTTAACTGTCAACTATATCTCAAGGATAGCTTTCTCTGATTACAATGCAATTAAGTTAGAAATTAATAATTTAAAAAATCGAGTAAAATCCATATAGATATTGTAAAATTTCAAAAAATTCACGAGTTGAAGAAAAAAATTATGATAAAGTTTAGAAATTCTTTAAAATTGAGTATCAAAAACAGTTCATAACAAACCTTCTGAGATGCAGCTAAAGAGTTGCTCAGAGGTAAACTTATCTTAAATGCTTACACAGGAAAATAAGGAGGACTTGATATTATTACTCTAAGTTAGAAAAAAGACTAAATGATGACTAGAATAATATAAAAATAAAAACTGAAATTAATGATATTGAAAATCTACACTAATAAAAGAGAAACATGCAAATTGGTGTCACTCCGCTACCCTTCCCATTGGCTAATCAGGGCGATATGCAAATTAACTGCCAGCCAAGATGGCGGCCGGCAGCCAGGCAGCTTGAAGCGAACATGAGGCTTGCTTGCTTCAGTGACAGAGGA
>NW_005365832.1:403765-454466 GCF_000412655.1 Myotis brandtii
CCCCCAATCGGCCCTACCCTGAGCGTGACTGAGGGTGGCATCGCAACCTCCTGATCCGCCCTGCTCTGTGCATGACAGGGGGCAGTGCCCCAACTCCCCAATCGGCCCTGCTCTGAGCCTGACCAGGGGCTGCACCTAGGGATTGGGCCTGCCCTCTGCCACCCGGGAGCAGGCCTAAGCCAGCAGGTCGTTAACTCCTGAGGGGTCCCAGACTGCGAGAGGGCACAGGCTGGGCTGAGGGACCCCCCCTCCCCCGCGAGTGCACAAATTTTTGTGCACCGGGCCTCTAGTATACATATAAAAGGAAAGATCCCCAAATGAAAGTTGTTTCCTTAAAGTGACTAGACAAACCTCTGGCAAGTTTAATGATGGGGGGAAAAAGAGGAGGAATTAAAAAAGAGGAAAAAGGAAACAAGATGTGTCAACATTAAAAACATAAAAGGATATCATGATCCACTTCGGCCAGTGGAGTCACAGGAGCCAGATTTATCATCCTGCCCAAAACAACCAAAGAGCCAGACAAAATATGTGGGACAATGATTTTTAAGACACTGGACATCAGAGAACAAAAAAAAAACACCCCTGTAATTCCTGAAAAATGGAGAAACAACAACAACAGAAAGCAAATGAGGAGAGCCCTGTGAGTGCCACTTACTATTTTGAGAGCTTCAGGCCACAGTGCAGGGGGTGGGAAATCCAGCAGGTTGCTCGAGTTGCTGAGTTGATTATCCAAGAACATAGAGCTGAGTCCAGGGCGACCAAAGGAGCCAGAGTTCGCAGGACACAGTCCCAGGCTCCAGAGAGCGTCTCAGAGGCAGAGTGGGGGCATCTGCACAGGCGTGAAGACACTGCATTAGGCCAGAGCAAGGAGCATCCCAAGGCATTTAGGGAAAGAGTGTCTGGAGTTCACAAAAAGCCAGAACCAGTGCCTGCGTCCACCCGCCAGTCTAGAAAAATCTCATAACTCATGGGCCCTGGATGGAGGGCTCTGAAGAGATGACAAAGGAACATGAGGAAACTTTCTGAGGGTAGAGTGCAGGGATGGAGAGGGGTCCGGGGGATTATGCTAATTGGCATCCCTTCAACTAGAACGAACGCCAGGGGTAGGGAACAGTGTTCCCACTAAAGATAGCATTTTATAGTTAAGGCAAAGCAAGGTACCCCCACAATGGTACAGATATTTTTACAGGGAGGGGTAGCCAGCATGTAGAGCAATTTTCACAGCAATGGTAGATTACTCGAGGTTTATCAGCACCATAACAAAGCAGGTTCAAGTTCAACAGCAGGACCGAGAAAGATGCCAGAACTTGCCCGACCGGTGTGGCTCAGTGGTTGAGCGTCGACCCATGAACCAGGAGGTCACAGTTCAATTCCCAGTCAAGGCAGATGCTCGGGTTTGGGGCTCAATTCCCAGTAGGGGTTACGCAGGAGGCAGCCATCAATGATTCTCTCCCATCATTGATTTTTCTATCTCCCTCTCCCTTCCTCTCTAAAATCAATAAAAATATATATTTAAAAAAAAACATGAAAGATGCCAGAATTTATTTAAACAGTATATAGGATATCCAAAAGAATATATACATACACTTTGAATAATTATAAAGGCAGTATTAATTAAAGTACATTTCATTTTCAAAACTGAGCTATCAGCGGTTACAAATGTGCATACATTTTTGGGGACACCCTGCATATTCACTTGCATGCTAGAGAAATGTTCTAAATATATAATTTGGCAGTGAATTTTAACATTTTAAAATGAAACAAATCTTACCGGGGGAATAATTACCACATGCACGTTGTACAAAATTCAAAGGGTATAAAATAAAGTGAAAAGTCTCTCCCCTACCATGGCAATTACCTGTAAGTTATTTTTCTAATTACATATCATCAGAGATGTGCTTTATTTCATTTGCCCTTTCCTCTTGATTTGATGAGTACAAAGTTCTCAATTTGCAAATGAACTCTTGGAACACAATTTGCTTGCACGTCCTGTGGAATTCAGACCGCAGGGTAAATGTGTGTTTCTGGTTTCTTAAGGAGGCTCACTAGCTTCCAATTACACCGCAAATGTAGCGCAGGTAATAGTATGAAACCTAGCACGTTTCATCCCGTGGTTTCTATGCCGAATGTGTTTCAAGTTTTAACGAAGACGATGAGAAATATATCTCATTCTCTACCTGTTACTCTCCTCTAAAATCCTAGTGGAGAGCATCCCTCTTCCCCAATCTCTACACTAGAACAAAAAAAAATGTCTGTGGAGGTGGGTGCGGTAGTAATGGAACTTCTGGGAGGGTAACAACATACACCAGGGGAACCCCCTGCTGACTGGGGATCGGGCGATTGGACCCCATAGCTCTGATAGCACCCTAAACCCTGGAGGGCACAGCATTCATGGGTCCCACAAGCTGTAGCGTTGTTCTATAGGGCAAGGTCAGAGGTGGCAATGACCTTTAACTTACAGACACCATTGAAAAGTTGGCCACCTGTTTCATTCTATACACATGGTACCTGTCCCACCTCTTAGTTTTAATGGATACAAACCTGAAAAGGAAGTCTTTTTCATGGTCATTTTTCTTATTTTACTTCCAAGAAGTACGACTATTTATTCTACAGTATGTTTCCAAGCCAGCTCACCATCATGATATATGACACATCTTTTGGCTGGAGAACCAGAGTAGGTATATTTATGGTCTCTTACTTCAGCGAGCAACTGTCAAGTAATTAAACCAAACATTTTCTTTTCTCTCTCGTTCGATTTATTGACCAGATACATTAGGGCAAGGACTGCTTAGAGAAGAGTCAGACAGCCTCCCGGGATGAAGCGACATGGAAATGAGCAACATTCACAGTGTTGCAAAGAGGAGGGTCCCGGTAGTCAATGCTCTCTGGAGCTGGGGCGGGGCTTGGAGAGTGACTGACTACCTCTCCCAAGTCTGCCTAGCAAAGAGTCTGTGATGCACAGAGCAAAGGTGCAGAGCTGGGCAATACTCCCCCCCCTCCCCACTGCCCCCTCCGTGCTGGGGACTGCAATCAGGTTGGGGCGTGGCCGGCCGGCAGAGGGGATGCGGGCGGAGAGGTGGCCAGGGGTGAGTCTGGAGGCTCCAGAGCATTCAGGATTTATAGGTTCATGCCTTATATTTGAGCTCATCCATCATAATATTCTGGAAACCTATTTTTTTTGTAAACATTATTAGTCTTTTTACTCCCCTTACTAACTAGTTTTTTTTAAGTTTTATAAACTTCAAAAATAAATATACTTTAAACAAGAATAGATCCAGAGACAAACGGCAGGGGAGGGGGCGGGTTAGAGAGCAACCAAAGGACTTGTATGCATGCACATTAGCATAACCAGTGGACACAGACACTGGGGCGGTAGGCGCTTGCCTGGGGTGGGAATGGCTGGGGGTGGGGGGTCAACTGGGGAAAAAGGAGACATATGTAAAACTTTAGACAATAAAAATAAATAAATAAATAAATATACTTTAAATGATAAAACTCTTAATAATTTAAATGGAGATTCTAAGATGAAAAGGTAAAGCTGCTTTCTTCACCTTCATGCATAACCCCCTCATCCTACTCACCTGTGGAAGTACGTTTTTTAATTGATAGAATATATTACAAGAATATATCACCAATACATATAGGTATCTACTATTTCTTTACAATTTATTTGAGATTTGCAAAATCAGAAGCAGATCTGTCTTATTTCCTCAGGAATCTGGGTTTTCTTTTTAGTGTGTGTGTATATTTAAAATGCTATATACACACACATATAAATACACATGTCATTTATTGGTTATGGAAGCTGGTATTTTAAAATATTTTACTTTATGGAATTTTCCAAACCTATACAAAAATGGGTAAGTTAATACAGTGAACTTCTATGTTCAAATCATCGAGCTATAACAATTAGTAACACTTTCCTTTTTAAATTCTATATCCTGTACCCCCCCCTTTTTGCTAGAGTTTCAAACGAATCATGACTATATATTATTTCACTCACAAATACTTCAATTTATATCTTTCACAGCTAAGTATTTTAAATACATTCACAACACCGTCATCATACAAAGCAATTCTGTGTACGGTGTTTCTCCATCATCTCAACAATGCCTTTTACTTTGAGTTTTTTTGGATTAGAACCCAAACAAGATCTATACATGACATCAGTCTGAGACACAACTTGTATCATTTATTAAATTTCTATCTTCACTTGAATCTACTTACGAATTTGCTTCCCATTTCCATGGTCTTTTTGTTAATCTTGTACCAATGCAACATCGTTTCAATTACACAGATTTCTAATATTTTTAATATTTGGTAATACCTTTCCCCCACTCAATAGTTTTCTTAGGGATTCTCTGACTCTTCTTTTTATTTGTACTTTGAGATAAAGTTTGTAACCAACTCATCTAGATTCAGAAAACAACAACACACCTGATGGTAATTTTATTAAATCTATAGATTAACTTAGGAGAAGTTTACATCTTTATGATTAAGTCATAAATGTATCTTATTTTTTTCCAATCTACTTTTGTGTCATCAGGAGTGTGTAATAGTTTTTATTACACAGATTTTACCCATTTGTTATTAAGTTTATGCCCCAGTATTATATCTGTGTTCTTCTAAATAGGGTTTGCTCTTCCATTTTTCCTTTTATCGGCTCACTGCTTGCTTATATGAAGCTGACTTATTTATATTAACTTTACATCCCACTTCTTTACAAAGTTCTCTTATAATTTCTATTAATTTTGCCATTTATTTTTTGTTTTCTTAATATATAGCCCTGTTATCTGCAGAGAGAGAGTTTGCTATCTTCCTTCCAATCCTCGGGCGATTAAAAGCTTCCTCTTGTCTAATTGTGTTAGCTATCCTCTGCTTCCAGTGTGAATGGAATGGACGTGGTGGTCATCTCTGTCTTCTTTCCACCTCTAGCAACGTTTCCCCATCAGGTAAGAAGCTGGCCATGGGCTGAAGTATCCCTCAATCCCTATTTAATTTAGTGTTTTTAACATGAATGGATGTTTAATTTTATCAAATTCCTTTTTGGCATTTATGAGAGCACTAATCCGATTTTTATCCTTAGGTTTATGAATATGATGAGTCATATTAATTGATGTTTTATTATGGAATCACTCATATTCTTGGAACACATTTTATAAATATATATTCCTTTTTAAAATATGTTATTGGTTCTTTTTCTAATATTTAAGATTTTTTACAGCTCACAAGTGGGACTGGTTTTCTTTCTTTTCCTGAATTCTGGACGGGATTAAACAGCATTGGATGATCTCATCTTCCATGGGGTGGCAGGTTCCTCAGCTCTACCCAGTTCTACAGAGTGTGGGACCCAGAGCAAAAACGGACAGCCCTGGCCTCCCTCCCCACCCCACTCCCTGTAACTCTCATCCACAGATCTTGCATTTTGGAACCAGCATTGGATACGGGGTGCTGAATCTTTTGAGAAACGAGCATATAATTGTAACACCAAACCTGACAAAGATTTCTAATTTGGAGAACTTCAAGGTCACAGAAGCCTAGCTGCCAAATGGGCTGTCTGACCTCAAAAGCCAAACAGAATTTATTTTCTTTCCCATCCTTCTCCTCCTTATCCAAAAGGTGATCTAGAAACACATTTTAAAATGCAAACACGGAAGGTAGGGGAGGGCGGGGGTGAGGGGGAAAGATCAACCAAAGGACTTGTATGCATGCATATAAGCCCAACCAATGGACACAGACACCAGGGGGGTGAGGGCATGAGTGGGGTAATACCTTAATCAACAAAGAAAAAAAATTTTTAATGCAAACACAAAGCTCAGTGATAAATGAACTTGTTAGTTATAGTTTAACAGCCTCTGACGACTATTCACTCTTAGATCTGAGCACGCATTGTCACAGGTCCCACATTTGGCTTCAGTTTCAACTAATCCAGAGAGAGGCCAGGAACATTCAGTGAGCCATATTGTGTCTACTGAGCTTCTGTCCCTTAAGCATATTTACATTTTTGAAAGTAGGATAATTTCAGTCTGGAGTTACAGATCCTATTGCCTTTAGAAAAATCTAGTCAAGACCACTACCCTGGATACTGCCCAACTTTAGAAATGATGTTATTCCTGTGTGTGTGTGTGTGTGTGTGTGTGTGTGTTGGGGTGGGGCGTTGAAGATCATCTGTTTAATAAAAGCCATTTTAGCCATTGTGGTTTAGAAAATATTCCTAACCCCATTTTCACCTGTCTTTACCAGTCTGTGGATGCAAATGTGGTCACACGATACCTATAAATGGCAATGGATTCATATTTCACCCTCTTTAAACAGGAGCTATTTTTCTCCAAAATGATCCTGATTGTGTCTGGGAGTCCCTAAGGAAGTGTCTTCCCCATAGTCACAAACCAATCTCTCAGCTTTCATCGTGACATGACATCATTCCTTCCTTCATTCATTCAATAGGTACTGAGTACCTACCTTTGAGCGGATACAGCAGAGTCTTCCAGACATCTCTGTCCTGGTCCTCCTGGGCATCCACCATATTCCTCCGGGTCTACTCCAGTTCCCCTCTGTCAGCATTCGTTGCTGGCAAGTGGCTGGGAGAAATGTTTACCGCGGCCTCTGCTGAGGAAGCTCGCTGTGAACCACCGGGCCAAGAATGTGCTAAGGATGCCGCCTCCTGATGTCCCCCCAGCCTCCGATCACACGCGGCAGTGCAATGCTGGGTTCCACGGGGAGGGAGAGAACGTGGCCCTCCTCAGCTGGGGCCACTCTTTGACGTCTGGGCTCCAGAGCAGGGCTCCTTTGTGGAAAAAAATGTTTCTGTAGCTGTAGGGGCTCACCCAGTCCAAGGGGCTCAGTGTTGTGTGTGCTTCTCTGTAATTCTCATCACGCCTCTTTCCTGCCTCTCCAACAGTTAACCGACCACAGCCCCCGGGCGTATCAATGAGAACAAACACTTGCTTGGGGTCTGGGGTCGGGGTTGTGTTTATAGTAGGAGTATCTGGAGGTTAGCTGAGAGGGCCTGTTGAGTTATGTAGCATACTTCCAAAGCGTGGTCAGCAATCTAGAATATAAATGCAACTACGGCCTGGCCAGTGTGGCTCAGTGGATGAGCGTCGACCTATGAACCAGGAGGTTATGGTTTGATTCCCGGTCAGGGCACATGCCAGGGTTGCAGGCTCGATCCCCAGTGTGGGGCCTGCAGGAGGCAGCTGATCAATGATTCTCTCATCATTGATGTTTCTATCTCTCTCCCCCTCTCTCTTTCTCTCAGAACTCAATTAAAAATATATCTAAAAAAATAATAAAATGCAATTACTTGAAGATTTTGTCAGACGTTGGTATGGTTTGCTTTAATTTGGTGGGAAATATGGATAGTAGGGACCTTGAGGTTGCCTAGAGCTGGGTATGATACTGGGTTGAAAGTGGCATCTACTTCTTATGGGAATTGAAAAGAGTTGGGTGGCGTTACCTCCAGAAGATCCGAAATAAAGTAGACGATGTGATCAGAAAAAAGATTCAAACTCTGGAATATTGAGAAATCCTGTTGTCAGGGAAAATGTGTGGCAGCTTCTAAGGGCAACAAATACAAACAAACAAAAGACACCAGAACAATCAGAAACTGCTGAGGGGTTTGCTCTGGGGAGGCTAAGGATAAATTAAAATAAATCCAACCACCACCAAGCCTGACCTGACAAGTGGGTGAGTACCCACGATAGCCTTGCATATTTTAAGAATAGTCTAGTTCCGACGTTTCCAAACTGCTGTAAAAACAAAAAAGAATCCAACTCAGGGCTGTGCTGTGTATCCCACCCGACAGCAGATACTATTTATTACTGGAGGGTGGATAGGTAGCTCAAATTGTGAAATTTCCGGCATTTTGCTCAGTTCCTTCCATCACTTAAATTCCCTCAGAAGGGCCTGGCCAGCATGGGTCAGTGGTTGAGCCAGGAGGTCACGGTTAGATTCCCATGCAGGGTACATGCCTGGATTGCAGGCTCAATCCCCAGTGGGGGGCTTGCAGGAGGTATCCGATCAATGATTCTTTCATCATTGATGTTTCTATCTATCTCTCTCCCTCTTCCTTCCTCTCTGAAATCAATAAAAAAAATTTTTTAAAAATGACCTCAGAAGGAAATATTTATAAACATAAGACTCAAGAGCAGGTAAGTTCTCAGCCGAGGATTTGAAAAAGAAGCAATTAATTATTTCTTTTCCTTTTAAAAATGTTTATTTAAAAGCTAGCGTTTGTTATGAATAATTATTTTTAAAATACAGAAGTAAATATCCAAGATACAAGGAAAGGAGTCTCCCCCAGGCCCCACTCCGCAGAGGCAGCCGCTGGTAAAGCGACAGTTCTCCTTGCCTTTCTCCTGAGCATGCACACCCTGTTTCTCGAGTGTGGAATCATACTTTTCTGTAAACTGTTGTTCAGTTTGGCCTTCATCACTAAATAATTTAAATAGGATATCTTTGCATGTTAGTAAATAAAGGCTGTATCCTTTTTTAAAAGTCCTGTGTCATATTCCACTGTATTGATGTAACATTATTTATTTATCCAACCCCTTACTGATGGACATTTGGATTATTTCCAATTTTTATCATTACAGATAGTGCTTCAATTCACAGCTTTATACATTCATATATATGCAGTTATGCAAGCATTCTAGGACATAAATCCCTGGCAATGGAATTGCTTGGTTAGATAGTATGTGCATTTTGAATTTTGGTAAGTATCCCCAAAATTACCTCTAAAATGTTTGCACCGACTTACGCTCCTACGAATGATGAGAAAGCGTGCTTGTTTCCCTACCTGCTCCCCATGCTGTGCACGCAGGCACTTAGTTAAGTTAGAAAATGTGCCTCTCCCTTCAAAAGACATTGTGATGAAGGCCTCGCCTCATACTCTTATTTTCCTTCATTTTCTCTTTACTTTGCATAACGGAGGTTTATTCCTAAGAGAGGAAAGGAGGAATATGCTTATTTGGGTCTCAGGATGTCCCTCATACACGCAGGCATTCTCCAAGTCGTGAACACCTGTCTTATAAGCATCCTTACCTTATAGAAAAACTGCTCAAGTAGACACTACATGTCATCACCCCAAGGCAGGAGGATGGTTCCTTTCAGATCCTAGAGAAGGACAAATACATTGCCCACGTCTTCTTATCAATACTCATTCACTCATTCATTCCCTCACAGATGCATGAATCCATGCATTAATTTCTACTTGCATTCATGTATTCACTTTTTAAAAAAATATATATATATATATTGATTTCAGAGAGAAAGGGAAAGGGAGAGAGAGATAGAAACATCAATGATGAGAGAGAATCACTGATCAGCTGCCTCCTGCACACCCCCTATTGGGGATAGAGCCCGTAAGCCAGGTATGTGCCTGGAATTGAACCTGGGACCCTTCAGTCTGCAGGCCAACGCTCTCTCGACTGAACCAAACAGGCTAGTAGGGCCATGTATTCGCTCTTCGTCCGCTAAGTTCTGGACCAAACAGGCTAGGGCCATGTATTCGCTCTTCGTCCGCTAAGTTCTGGGTGCCATGCCAATCATTGTAACTATAGGGACGAAATACAGTCTCTGCCTTTAAGAAGGTCACAGTCTGGTCCTGATGGAAAAGACAGAGCAGAAAACCAACAGTTACCGCCGAGGGGGAGAGTGCTGCTCTCAGCCAGTGCAGGGCCAGGAGCGATGGGGTGCGGTAGGCGCACACCTGAGAGGGAGGGCGGCAGAGAAGGGCATGCAAATTAGTCAATGTGCTCCCTAGTTTCCTACACTCCTTTCTGATAGAACACGCAGCATCCAGCCACAGCAGTTCAGTGGCCATAACAGCCCCTCCCAACTTGCGCTTGCCGTCTGCCTCCACCTCGCCTGTGCTTCCGTGTGGCCAGCGTCCTGACTTGTCTTACCTGTCTCCTGGCTGGTTCCACTTTGGAGCTTCTAGTTATGGCTGATAGGAACATAATTTAACAATCAAAGAAACCATTGGTGTGCTCAGAACACTCACCCGGAAAGAACTCCAAACTATTCTAGAAACACAGCCCACTGCTCTCTAATCCCCACAGCAAACGACCTGTCTTCTTTGTAAGTGAAGGGACTTCCCAAGGCCTGGCTCCGGGGTGGAAGGTAAGGGCTGAGTGCTCCCAAGGAGGTTGGGCCAGGAAACCTCTCCCTCCCCAAGGGCCCCGCCCTGGCTTTCTGCAGAGGGTAACCCCTGGCGTTTCTGACTGGGATAACGCTAGTTCTGACCCCTAAGTCCCCTCAGGGCACCTGTTAGGCCACTGCACCAGGTTCTTGGATCCTGAAGGGTTACCAGCCTGGGCTGGCCTTTAAAAAGAGAAAGAAAATGTGCAGTTATGTTCATTTCCTCAGAATGGAAGGTGGGGAGTGCTCAAGTAAGGAAAATATTTGCATAAACATGATACCAGGGCCTGATTTAATTTGGTAGAAACTAGATCTTTAAAAACGAACTACCCAAATAATTGTGTGCAATCCATAACATAGGACTCAATTTCATATGGCAACCAAAGCTGATACTATAATAGAATTATCTATATGGGAAAAAAATTTAATAATGAAAAGTGCTAAAATTAAGGATGTGAAAAATTCTCACAGTTTTATGTTGTTCCTTATACCAAGTCAACAGCAACTTAAAAGACTTACCCCAAGCCCAGCCAGCATGGCTCAGTGGTTGAGTGTCGACCTATGAACAAGGAGATCACAGTTCGATTCCCAGTCAGGGGCACATGCCCGGGTTGTGGGCTCAATCCCCAGTGGGGGGCATGCAGGAGGCAGCCGATCAGTGATTCTCATCATTGATGTTTCTCTCTCTCTCTCTCTCTCTCTCTCTCTCTCTCTCCCTTCCTCTCTGAAATCAATAAAATTATATTTAAAGAAAAAGTCTTACCCCACAAGGAAAAGTAACTATGGAAAAATAGAAAAGACCAAATGTGGAACTGAGAAGGTTGGCTGAGAACATTGGGTTTCTTTAAGGATCCTATTGAAATTGTCCCCAGGCTCTGGTTCCACACAGGCCATTGGCCGGAAAAGTGGAGAACCAGGCTGGAACACCAGGGAGGCTGCGTCTTATTTCAGAGATCACCTTTACCGCATCCCTTTTCCTGGGACAGCGTAGAACACAGTGACTACCAGTGCACTAATGTGATTTGTGCTTCAGCACCAACAGCTTTACCCCCTGTGAAACCTACCTCGGATCCCAGGACTGTTCCTCTCAGTGTGGGGGCGGGAGGACTATGCAGGGAGATGCTGCACAGCCTGACCCAGTGACTTGAAACAGCTGCACCTGCCCCAGCAGAAGACATCCGGAAGAAGGCACGCCTCTCAGGTCTCTGAACACATCTCCCTCATTGGGCACCTGGGACTTGGACGTCGTCCTGTGGACTCTCCTGGCTACTGGTCTCACAGCTTGTTTTACTCTTGATAAGCCTTTGCCTTGTCTTTCTCTTGGCACCACATTAATAGCTATCCTGACGACTGCCGTATTTTCCTCACTCTAGTTATTGTCCTTCCATCCTGAGCTTTTGCCCAGGCCCCTCTGTCTACATCCCAATCAGTGGGCAGTCCTCTAACTGCTTGACCACAAGGACCACTGGGGCTTGAACATTCAGCAAAATAACACCACCTTGAAATGTCCCTGAATGCTCATTTGGAAACTTGGGGCATTTTCTTGAAAAGGGCCAGAGACAACATACTCATACGCATGTGCCATTCATACATTCACTTATTGTCATGTAGGCACTGTCAGGGACTGGAGAAACGAACATGGAGTAGAAAAGGAGGCAACAGACATATGTAACCGAAAGAAGTCCTAGGGCTCAATGTGTTTTAATCTCTGTATAGGAAGCGCACCCTAATTTCCAAGTCGTAATTACAGATATATTTCACTATTTCTTTCAATTTTTTAAAAAGTATTAATGGGGTCCCGCCTCAATTCCCCACACTTAGAGACTTTGATTACTGAGAAGGTTCATGTGCTCATCCTCCCAAACCCTCCCCAGCCTTGGTAGCAGCACGTCCTTTCTCGGAGCTCTTCATTCACTGGTAGGTTTAGCTGCCTTTGCTAGGTCCTCACGGTTTTCTCCTCTCTTCTCATTCCCTGTTCTTCCACCCAGAAAGGACCCGATTGTCCTTTTGGCTCGTGGCAGGGAGGAGATGGGGAATGAGGGGCCTAGACACAGGAATCTTTCATCTTCATCACACATATAATCAAATAATTACGATGGAAAGTGGTCTGCTCAACACTGCTATTGGCACATTCAGGGTGCCCTGGAAACCCAGAGGAAGAAATGATTATTTCTATCTTTTGAGTTTAGGAAAAGTTTAGGAAACACTTGAGAAGAGGTGACATTTGACCGGGATCTGAAACCAGTTTAAACTGTTGGGGAGCACACAAGATTTGGTTGGAAAGTTTGTAAGGAGGACATTCTGGTAAAAGGGAAGTGTGTGGAGGCCGCCTGCCCCATTTATCGAAATTCCGACTTAGGGGAGACTTAGGGGAGTGTCAAAGGTGGTGCCTCTAATTATTCCTTGACCTCTCCAAACAAGTCTGTGCATATACAGACCCCTGGGTGTTTACTAGAATCCTTACGCCTAATCTTTGGGTGCCCTTGCCTAGAGGACAATGCAAACACATGTGTCCTCCCAAGATTACTCACCCTACTGATTGTATCTAAAGATAAAAATTGCAATAAAAGCCTAACGAGGCAGGCAATCGAGGCTGCCTGGTCCCTTTGGCCAGGCCGTCCCTTAGCCTCTCTTTCACAGCAAACGTGCCAAAGTAATCCATTCATCTGCTGCTCAGGGTCTGCTGGTCAGCCCCAGCATTAACCGGCATACAGGAGAGGAGTAGTCTAGGTAGAAGGACTAACACGAATAAAGGTAAGAATATAAGAAACAGGAAGATTTCAGTCTTTCCAAAATGTCTATAGTTTAGGGTGGGTGAGTGGTGCAAATAATGGCAAATGAAGATGAAGAGATGGGGAAGACATTTTTTTCAGGCTAAAGAGCTTCAACTTTTAAATATATATAAGTAATGGCAAATGAAGATGAAGAGATGGGGAAGACACTTTTTCAGGCTAAAGAGCTTCAACTTAAAATATATATATATAGGTTTTGGCAGCAATTTTGAAAAAAAGATTGAAGAAAGGCAAGACAGCAAGCAAAGAGGATACGATTGCAGTAATCTAGGTATAATGAGGGTCTGAAATAGGAGCAGTGAAGAATGAGGGTCTGAAAGAGGAGCAGTCAAGAAGGAAATGAGGCAATTGGTTCAAAAGACATTTATTTAGAAGGCACAGAAGGGCAGGACTTCATAACCAGTTGGATAAGGATAGCAAAGGGGAGGGAGGAGCCTAGGATGTCTGTCTAGTTTTCAGCTTGGAGACACAGGATGACTTTCAATGCCGCTGAATGCAAAAGTCACTACAGGTTGTTCAAGGGAGAGAGGAAATGTGTTTGCGCACCCATGGACACTGTGGAGACCACTGTGGACATGGTGCTTGCGAGGGTTCTGAGCTGTGGAGCACATTGGCCCGCTGACATCTCTACGGCCATTCTGGAGTGATGAGTGAACAGTCTTAATTCTGAAAGTGTCCAGGCAAGGGACTTTACAATGAGTCATGTATTAACCAACTCTATATTTACTTATGCTTTTTTTCCCCCAGATAACTTTCCATGATCCTACATTTGTTTCCTTGCTCTGAGGAGAAAGGGACCATCTCCTTAGTCTCCTGTGTGGAAGAAATCCCTCTTCGGGTGGAAGGACTAAGGCGCGTCAGCCTTCTGTGTCTATCCCAGCATCTGCCTATGCCTGACTCACTGCTTCAGATGGCGTGGGCGGTTGGCAGTTACTCTGTTGACTAACGGATCTAGCCTAAGAATACTAAAATGTCAGAGCTGGGAGGATATGAGAAGTTACTGACTCAAATCTCCATATTTTGCAGGTGGAGAAACCTTTACGTTGTTTAAGTTCAGTTCCTTTCACTCTCCCTAAAAGGATGTATTCTCCAATTATATATATATGTGGGTTTTATTGAAGAATTTCCAATTTTTTTTATTCCTCTTTAACTATGGAGCTTGGAGCTGGTTCTAATGAGCAGTATTAACTCAGCACTATAGAGAATGGCTAATTTACCTGCCAATTTCTATTTATGCATTCCCTTCTCTTTTCTTTTTAAAAACTGTATTGCAAAAACAATTAACAACATAAATTCAGAGCAAAGGTTGCCCACAATTCTGTTGCTTAAATCAGTGTTTTAATTTGTTACATTCTAGTCCTTGTTCATAAACACAATCCATTTTGACCTATTTTTGTGATGTAAGAATTTTATATTCTACATGTAATATTTTCACTTAACATTTTGCACTATATACATTTTCCCACTTAACTACAACTTCACCACCCTCCTCCTTTAACATTATAGGGTATATCTGTCATATTTTTGTTCCATGATCATACAACATATAGACAATGAGAAACTTACACATGCATTTCTTATTGATTTTTTTGAGGTTATAACCATCACTATTTTACTAAAACTTGCTTTCTTAAACCATACTTAATATTTCTTAAACACATTTATTATTTTTAATAGCTTCATATTCCCTAGCAGGGGTATAACAGAATGACATTCAAGTTGTTCCAGTTTGCTTGTTTTTACTATACTCCTAAAAATTATAAACATATCAGCATATACGTCTCTGCTTTTCTGAAGAATTGATAAGCAACCTGTAGGTGCCAGAAAGATGTCCTAGGCCCCTGACCAGAGGCAATCGCTCTCGCCCTCCTCCAGCTGTGCTCCTCCTCATGGCAAGGAGTCTGGGGCTAAAGGGATGTGCCCAGTTGGAATCTGTGAGCCTCTATTAGACTATTTTTATCGCAAAGACATTGAAATTCCTTACTGACAGGTCCTGAGCTCTTGAGAACAATTTATACTCCCACTGCAAACACCCCTAGGTTAAGGGGTCCCTAAGGGGTATAAGGGTATAGAGTCCAGGGGTTCTCAACCTTCTGGCCCTTTAAATACAGTTCCTCATGTTGTGACCCAACCATAAAATTATTTTCGTTGCTACTTCATAACTGTCATGTTGCTACTGTGATGAATCGTGATGTAAATATCTGATATGCAGGATGGTCTTAGGCGACCCCTGTGAAAGGGTCATTCGACCGCCAAAGGGGTCGCGACCCACAGGTTGAGAACCGCTGGTCTAGACAGAGAGGCCAGGTGTCTATATGTGTGTGCAAGACTCTTCAACAGGATGGTGCTGGCGTATGAAGAAAACGGGGTGGGTGTTGAGCCACAGGTTGAAAGTGGGAGGTTACCTTCCCTGGGCTACCATGGTCGGACAAACTCTGAGGAGGGCACCGATTTTTAAATCTGAACCAGTTCTTCCAGGCTGCTTTGAAAGTATATTTGGCAAGGTATGGTGATAAAACGTATTTTACTGAAGTTTTTCTAGCTCGATTTTTTAAAAAAAATCTGTAAGTATTTAAAACTCTGGTATGAAAGCTTATGTTTGTATTCCTGCCCAGAACCTGAGAATGTTAGGGGCAGGCCTAGGAGTTGGTGTCTATATTGAATAGTATCTGTTCTGATTGGTAGGTATCTGTGCCATACGAGTTGCTAAATATTTTAAATATCACCCTTGCTTATCTGTATTTCTACTTCTGCAGTATAGATTCCACAAAGTGGGATTGCTTGGTGAAAGGATATGTATAATCCTAATTTTAATGGATATTGACATATTACCATATTTTATCATTCACATTTAATGTCCCTAAAATTGGGATGCATCTTATAACCAAAAAGAAGAAAGTGTTGTATAATTATATCATAATATAATGCCCTCAAAGGACATTATCAAGAAATTGAAAAAACAAACAAACCCAAAATCATGGAATAGGAGGAAATATTTGTAAATCCTTATAATTATATCATAATATAATGCCCTCAAAGGACATTATCAAGAAATTGAAAAAACAAACAAACCCAAAATCATGGAATAGGAGGAAATATTTGTAAATCCTTTATATATAAGGGGCTTATATAGAAAATATAAAAAGAATTTTTACATAATAACAATAAAAAAGGCCGAAACCGGTTTGGCTCAGTGGATAGAGTGTCGGCCTGCGGACTGAAGGGTCCCGGGTTCGATTCCGGTCAAGGGCATGTACCTGGGTTGCGGGCACATCCCCAGTGGGAGATGTGCAGGAGGCAGCTGATCGATGTTTCTCTCTCATCGTCGATGTGTCTCTCTCATCAATGTTTCTAACTCTCTATCTCTCTCCCTTCCTCTCTGTAAAAAATCAATAAAATATATTAAAAACAAAAACAAAAACAAAAAAAAACAATAAAAAAGAAATAACCCAATTATAAAATGGGTAAAGGGTTGAATAAAAATTTACAAATAGCCAATAAGCACCTGAAACCATGCTCAATACCATTAGTTATGAACAAGAAATGCTAATCAAAACCACAATGGATACCACTTCACACCCACTAGGACGGCCATAATAAAAACAAATGGAGATAAGAAGCATTGGCAAAGACATGGATAAATTCAAACTCTCTCACGTTGCTGATGGGCTGTTTGGCAGCTGCGGTGGAACAGTTTGGCAGTTCCTCAAAATGATAAACACAGAGTTATCATATGCCCCAGAAATTCTACTATGTATATATACAAAAAAATGAAAACATATGTTCACACAAAAATCCGTATACAAATATTCATAGCAGCATTATTTATAATGGCTCAAAAGCAGAAACAACTCAAATGTCCATCCGTTGTGGTATATCCATACAATTGATTACTATTTGGCTATAAAAAGAAATGAAGTACTGATACATGCTAAAACATGGATGAACCTTGAAAACATTATGCTAAGAAGCCAGTCACAAAGGCCATATGTTGCATTGTTTCATTTAGATGAAATATCCAGAATAGACACATTCGTAGAGACAGGACATAGCTCAGTGGTTGCAAGGGAAGGGGACAAGGAGGGGAACGGAGAAGGACTAGCAATGGGTGTGGGCTTCTTTTTGGGGTAATGAAAGGTTTCTGAAATTAGATAGTGCTGATGATTACATAACTTTTTGGAATCACTAAAAACCATTGAATTGTATACTTTAAAAGGGTGAATTTTATGTATGTTATGTCAAATATATTTCAATAAACCTGTTACATTTTTTTAAAAAGTGGCTGCTGGTTTTGGTCTATGAGTCATGATTTACCAACCTTCTGTTGTAGAGCAATATTTTTGGTCACAGAAAAAAAAGGCCCTAAATATTGTTAATTTTAAAAAGGCTACAAAAAGAAAGAAAAAATGACATCAAGCAATTTGCATGTCCTCGCCATATCTATAGCCTCGTAGTTAAGGTGATGAATTATGGAACCACCTGACCAGGTTTGAGCCCCAGCTCTGCCACTCGTTAGCTGTGTGCTCTTGAGAATAACAGGAGTACCCACCTTCCAGGGCTGTTGGAAGGAGGAACTGAGTTAATACCCATCAGGCACTCAGAGCAGGGCCAGCACATAATTAGCCCTCGATCTTTGATTATTCACTTCAATTCAAAGAGCAGCCTGAGTAGGTTAGTAAGGCGATTTTTATTCGGTGTTCAAAAGCTCTGGCCACAACCAATACTTTAATAAGGCTGACCTCTGTTTGCACTATCAGATCACAAGGCTGACAGTAAAGGATATGAGGGGGGATCACCAACATATATATTAGAAAATACGTTCTCATCTCTAGGAAATATTGTTAACACCCTGAAAGGTTTTTCCTTCTCAGTATCTGAAATATGTTGCAGGAAGTTAATGAGTTCTCTCCATCTGATTTCTAGTGTCAGTGGTGACCTCACAAAGCAAGCTTCCAGATGGTACCTTCGAGCCCTTTATCGGCTTTGTTAGCACTGATGCCAAACACAAAGGGCCCAGCCGTCCAATCAAAATTGACATGCTAATGGGCAGACACTTGCAAAGGAAGCTAGGCAGAAAATCAATCCGTGATCAGGTAGCGTTCCTCTGACCACAGTTTTATAGATTTTAAGTAATAGTAAAATAGTAAGTGGTACACCTCGGGCCTGAAGAGAAATGTATAATAAAAACAGGACATGGATTTAGAAATAGAGAAAGCATTTCTGGAAAAAAAGAAATTCAAAAGGGAATTATAAACCCAAATTAGCTTTCTAATTTTTTTTTGGTAAAAATTGAGACTTCAGTAAAAGTTACTATGTTAAAGCAAATTTCATTTTCACTTAAAGAGCAATACAGGATTTCAATGATTCTAGTCTTTTGTCCTCTGTGGAAGGCCCACTGGGAAGTATCCAATGTTCCACTAAGATATTTGCTCCACACACCCTTTTTGTTCATTCTGCAGCCCTTTGCCATCTGTCACCTGTAGGTTAAACCATCTGGCCATAAAGCCTGTCACTGTATTATAGTTAAGGTCTTGTTGTGTTGTGTGTGTATACAAAAATGTACTACTCTTACTTCTTTAAAAGCTTCATCCTAATCCTGTAACTAAACTTGAGGCTGCTAATAAATCAGCTCTAAGTGTGTGTCTACTTCAAGTATTTGAATGATAGATCCTTTGAAGTGGCCAACTTTTCTCATCAATTTTGCTTAAATCTACCTTCAATGGCTTTTGAGCCATTTGTTGTCAGTTTTTTCCTTCTTCGCCTCCAAAGCTTTTTTTTCTTCAATTATCCTCAAACACCCACTTCTTCTATCACATTCTTTCTTTCCTAGGTGTCGGAGGTATCTTGGGCTCTTGCTGACCTCTAAGCTTGGAGTACGCACAGTTCAGTGCTCTGCTCTCTCTCCGTGTGTTCCCAAAGCAACCTCCTCTGGTCATCTATAAGTTCATATGACCACAGCCCTAGCATCTTCCTCAAATTTCCTTGGCTTTGTTGTCCTAAAAACGGTACCACTCTGAAATCATTACTTCAACACCCCACCCCGTGTTTAGCTCACCAACGCTGGTGCTACCACTCAGCCAGTCTTCCACTCTATCAAGACCTTCCGTGCAGTGACTGTACCACTTTCCCACTATCCATCATCTCCCTCCTGTCGCCACGTCTCTCCTTAACCGGCTTAGAATCCAGGATCTAAAGAATTAAGTCTATTGAAAGTACCCTAGTTCCATGGCGCCCTGTGGACTCACCTGGCAAGGCTCTACTCCCTCTCCCTAGAATGTTTTCTCCTCTGATCTTTCTATTGCTGGCATCTTCTTGTCATTAAGATCTGAGCTTAAATGTCTGTAATTCTTAGGAAACCTAACTATAAGATACGTGAGTTCTTAAAGTTCTCAGACTTGCGGAGTGCCTCGTCCACTGAATATAAACACAGATACATTTTTGGGGCTTGAAGGGCTGCTTTCATGGTTTTACTTTTGAAAATTATAAAACTCCCATAAAATGTAAATATGCTTCATTAAATAGGCACTTAAAGGTAGAAAATGGCACGCTAGAAACTGTCTACCTAGAGAATTATGTGATACAGTAGTGCTGTGTTTGCAGATCTTGTCCTGTGATGGTGGTCCTGGGGCCCCAGCTTTGTGAGTAGGGTTCCCCCACCCAGAGGTAGATGCAATAATCCATCGCTTAAAACATGTGTGTGCATTTGTGTATTTAACAACAAAAGAATTAAATATTTGCCTCAAATCGGTGTACTTTTCCCTCACTCACCTTCATGCAATCTCTTCTGGAAAAATACACAACCAGGGAGCACGTATTCAACATTGCAAAGTTCTTGTTCTTAAGTTCGTAAGAGCTCTTTTCAAGGGACGTGTACTGTAGTAGAGCCTGTTTATGTGACTCCTTGTGAGAATAATTTTAAAATATGACTGGCTTCACCAATAATACATGGATGAAGAAATGATTCCGAAACAATAGGAGAGGAAGTAGATGAGCACTAAGTTGGGGGAGCACTGGTATTGAGGGTGGCGTAGTTGTACCCTGGGCCAGATGGGGCCTTTGGGATCCCCGGCCTAGTAAGTGCTAGTAGCAACCCTCCCTGGCCCATCACTGTGCCAGCCACAAATGCCCACACGTTTCCAATCATCCTCTAGAAGTACCTGAAAATTAATGAATAGCAGAGCCATTATCTTTGCTGCTTTATATTTTACAGCAAATGTGCCTTCAGTGTGAAATTTGCTAACAGACAATTCACACAGCACTTTTACCCACAGTGTTTTTAGGTTATGTTAATAGCCTTTTAGCTTAATGCCTTTGTGCCTTGCAAGCTAATTCTGGAACACATTTCAGTGTTAAGTGAGAGATAGATGTTCAGGGTACTATACCTACTTTGGGGGATTAGAGAGAGGGTTCCCTTGACAAACAGTTTGGAGACAAAGTGCCGCGTCAAGGATCAGCACAGTCACTGCAGCAGAGGCCATTCCCCTCCTGCTTGCTTCTTGGGAGCACAGTGACATTAAGGAATCCCTACATTTTTCTGGAAAAAGGAAGTCAAGTAACTAATGTCCTTAACAATGACCGGAAGCAGTCACCCTAGCGATGGTATACTTTGGAAGGACACTGTGACAGACCCAGTGTGGTACACAGCTTCCGAAAGGCCCCCGGTGATTCCTGCCCGCTGGCCTCACACGTCGGTAATCTCCTTTCCTTGGGCATGGGTGGGCCTAGTGATTGCCTTCTAATGAACAGAACATGGGGAAAAGGGCAGAATGTCACTCTGAGATTCAGTTAAAAAACTGTGACTGCCCTTGCTGGTTTGGACAGAGTGTCAGCCTGCAAACTGAAGGATCCCAGGTTTGATTCTGGTCAAGGGCACATGCCAGGGTTGTGGGCTCGATCCCCAGTAGGGGGCACGTAGGAGGCAGCCGATCAATGATTCTCTCTCAGCATTGATGTTTCTACTTCTCTCTCCCCTCTTCCTTCCTCTCTGAAATCAATAAAAATATATGTCTTTTTTAAAAAAGCTGTGACTTCTGTCTTGCCTTCTCCCTCTCTGGCTCTTCTCTGCTTGCTGGCTCTCATGAAGCCAGCTGCCATGCTGTGAGCTCCCTACGGAAAGGCCCATTCAGCAAGGAACCAGGGGCAGCCAACAGCCACTAGAACTGAAACCCTGGTCACAGTCAATGAAGAATCCTGCCAGCAACCACACGAGAGAGCTTCACAATGAATCTTTCCTTGGTCAACACCATAACCACAGCCTGTGAGAGACCCTGAGGCAGAAGACCCAACTCAGCCAAGCCTGGACTCCTGACTCACTGAAACCGTGAGGTAATGGACATTAGTTGTTTTCAGTCACTAAGTTTTGGGGCAATTTGTTACACAGCTGTAGCTAACTAATATACCCCAGTCTGCTCTAAACTACAGAAAGTACTCACCTCCGGTAGGATTCATGCTTTATAATCTTCAAAAATGTAAAGCATGGAGGAGTCTCCTGGAGGTCGTCAGGGCAGGCTGGGAATGAAAATCCTGAGGAGGATCCTGAGTGTAGCACGAAGTGGGTTTGTTGTGTGCGTGGATGGTCCAGCAGAGGCTCTGAGCCAATGGAAAATATCCCTGAAGTCAGTGAGAAACTCTGATTTTGGTATCAGGGTTACATTGGCCTCATAGAATCAAAAGAGCATGGTATTGGCAAAGAAACAGAAACATAGTCAATGGCACAGAATAGTGAGCCCAGCTATAAAACCACACGTAAATGGACAGATAATTTTCAACAAAGGAGCCAGAAATGGACATTGGAATAAAGACAGCCTCTTCAATAAATGGTGCTGGGAAAACTGGAAAGCCACATGCAAACAAATGAAACTAGACTGCAGTTTGTCCCCATGTACAAAAATTAATTCAAAATGGACCAACGACTTAAACATAAGACCTGAAACTATAGGTCACATAGAAAAAAATATATAGGTACCAAACTTATGGACCTGGGTGGTAGAGAACATTTTATGGACTTGACCTCAAAGGCAAGGGAGGTAAAGGCAAAAATAAAAGAATAGGACTATATCAAACTGAAGAGCTTCTGCACAGCAAAAGAAACAGACAACAATACAAACAGGCAGCCAACCAGATGGGAGATGATATTTGCAAACAGTAGCTCTGATAAAGGTTTAATTTCCAAAATATATAAAGAACTCATCAAACTCAACACCAAACAAATTAACAATCCAATCAAAAAGTGCGCAGAGGACCTGAAAATATACCTCTCCCAAGAAGACATACAAACAGCCAATAGATATATGAAAAGATGTTTAACCTCAATGGCAATCAGGAAAATGCAAATTAAAACTACAATGAGATACCACCTTATACTAGTTAGAGTGGCCAATCTCAACAAGCAAGCAACAAGAAGTGTTGGAGAGGTTGTGGAAATAAGAGAACCCTCATTCACTGCTGGTGGGAATGTAGACTGGTACAATCACTATGGAAAGCAGTCTGGTGAGTTCTCAAAAAATTAAAAATAGAGCTACCATAAGACCCAATGACCCTACTCCTGGGTATATACCCGAAAAACTCGAAATCATTTATATGCAAAGATACATGCACCCCTATGTTAATTGCAGCAGCATTCACAGTGGCCAAGGGTTGGAAACAGCCAAAGTGCCCTATGATAGAGGACTGGATAAAGAAGATGTGGTATATATATACACAAAGGAGTCTACACAGCCATAGAGAGGATGAAATAGCATTATTTACAACAACATGGAGGGACCTTGAGAACATTATGCGAAGTGAAATAAGTCAAACAGAAAAAGCTAAGCTATGATTTCACTCATATCTATATATATAAAAAGCCAGCGACTGGAACCCCGGAACAACCGGAATGGCTGGTCGCTATGACGCCCACTGCAGCCAGCCAACCAGCCTAATCAGGGACGGGGCCGACTGGCCAACCTCCCGGTTCCCCTCTCCTGCACTGGCCTGGCCCCGATTGGCCCCTATCGGGGCGGGCTGGCCAGACCACACCCATGCATGAATTTGTGCACTGGGCCTCTAGTTTGGAATATAAAACTGAAACTTATGAACACAAACAGCAGTGTGGTGGTTGCCAGAGGGAGGGGGGTGAAGGAAGAAAGGGGTCTTAATATAAGGTGACAGGAGAAGATTTGCCTTTGGGTGGTGGGCACATGTTTCTATATACAGATTTTGTAAATGAGTAATCCACACATGTAACCTATATGTTCGTGTAGACTAATGTCACCCCAATAAAAAAAAATTTAAAAAATGGAAAGCATGTGTATTTGTATATCTGAATGAGGACAGGGCAGAGTGCAACCTTTCAGAACATTTCTAGGAAAAATAATAATAATAAAAAAACAACTACAAAACATTTTCAGGATGACACAGAAGAGAGACCTATAGGCACACATGGTATCAAACCAGGTTACTGAATATTTGTATACACAAACTTGAACAAATTCTATAACCTCTCTGGGGCTCAGTATTTTCATGAAAAACAGTGGATGGGATTGGGCTAAACTGTAAGAGCTGCTAACATTCTATGACACTGTGATTTGAGGAACTCAGGAAGGCCCCACCCCCACATCTTTTTCTCATCAGTTGGGAGCTCTATCATCAGGAATTTGTTCGTTAGTGCTTCTAGCGACTGTTCCTGAAATTACTACTCAAGGGGAGAAATTCTGATGAGATGAAGAGAAAATTTTCTATACTATACCTTTAAGAACAGTTAAGAGAGGCCGGGTCTTGTGTTGCTATGAAGCAGTTGAAAGATAGTGGTGGCAACAACAAAGACAAGAACGGTTGAATTCACAGTTTTGAGGACCTCCTAAGCTTCCTCCTTTCTGATATATGCAACCAGATAATCACATTTCCCCTCTTCCCGTGAACACGAGGAAGCCTAGAGCAAACTCAAGTTCAGTCATGGCCACTGTGCTAAACTTTACAGTTCCCATATTTGTTTGCATTTTCCCCCATCTTAATTTTTCTATTTCTAGTTTATCACATGTCTTTTGTTACAAGCCAGCTGAAATCTTTTATGACAAGAATAAATATAGTCAACACAAATATACATATTTGAATTTTTTCTCTAACTGTGGTGATATAAACAGAAGTATTAAATATGCATATACACTTCTCTCTGATTATTTATTTTTTAAGAATTTAATGTTAATTTGGCATGGGTAGGGGAGATAAAGATGTAAATGATCAGAATAGTTGGTAAAATTAAAGAAAACAGAAATCGCAACAATATTTGTACCGTCTTTATTTGTAAAAATAACCATCTGAATGCATGTCCATAGTATATTACAGTTAAGTACGTCATTACATTATTAGCATTCAGTAGTTGAAAAAGTATTAAACTGTGCTTGAGAAGATTCAGATTGGTTCAAAGTCATTCACTGAACTCAGTCATTTTCCTCATTTTTACAATCATGGCATTTACCAGAGTCATTCAACCTCAATTTACATAAGAAAACATTACAGACAAAATCCCACTGAAATCATCAAACAATATTTTATGCTGTTACAAATATATTAGGCAAAATAGAACACTGGCACCAGATTTGTATCATCGTGCTTCGCAAAGATATATTGCACATGCTAAAGCATAAAACATGGAGACACACTACCAACCCAAATATACTTGCATTGAGCTTTTAGAACACTGCATAAGGAACGCGTAGAATTACATTGTGTACACACACTCAGATTGTCACTATCTTGAAACGCTTTCCCCCTATAACACTGACCTATGGTTTACGGTTTGGTAAGAAGAAAGCATTTTAGCACTGCAAAATCAAAGAGAACTCCTAGAGAACACTTCGGCTTATCCATTTCCATTTCAAAGCAGGGAAAAGGGGAACTAGGAAAAAAAAAAAGACACTTTATACATTCAAAGAAAGGCTGAAATGAAAACTCACTGGTATTATATTGCTCTGATAACACTCAAGTGAAAAAAATACAAAACATTTCACAGAACATTTTCAGAATATACAGATATAAAAAGGCACTCTACCTTCATAGTACAAGACAAAAGGGAAAAAAGGGGGATGAGTTCTTCAACCAACGCAACAGACAAGCAAACCGAGTTGCTCAACAGTACAAAGCATAGCTAGTGCAGCGAATCCATGTGCTGTTCTTGCTCTAATTTAATAACAAAATAATAAATCAAGCAGCTGTGTACTGCCTAAAGTACCAAAACATACTATGGTGCCCTTTTAGTAGTGATACATAGAAATCCCCTGAGCTATTTACTGTAGAATCGTAGCAGATTTTAGGCAATGTGGAGACAGTAATGTATTTACCACGGACAGGCAGACACTGGCGAACAGGTGAAGTGCAATGAAACGTGATCCCTGTGGCTGTGGTTAAAATCGAGTCTAAAAAGAACACAGGTAGGTAAAAAGCACGAACCAGCTAAGACTCGATGAAAAGCACAATGTTTTCTGTTATGTTTTTTTCTTAGAAAGCTATGCTGCAAATCTAATGTTATCTCTAAGAGATGTACTTGACAGATACAGAACTCAGAGTTTTTAAAGTCATTTCTCAAAGGAAAAGAATTGGCCAGGGGAAGGGGGCGGGGGAGAGATGGATTCAATGAACAGTTCAGAGTAAGCATGACTTCATGTTGCTCCTTTGTCCGCCTTCTTTCTGTGAGGAAGGGGTAGGGGGAGTCCAAAGCAGCTCCGCGGAGATAAGGCCCAGGCCTGCATCCTGCTGCAGCGCTCCTGCCCTCTGTGAGGCTCCCCGGGGCAATGTCATTGCTGCGCCACCACTGAAGCGGCCGTCTCTTTGCCTGCTTTCTACGCCAACGGAGCAAGATTTCCATTCACTTCTAGAAAAAGCCGCCGCGGTGTATCGTGCTTCTCAGCATTGGCTCGCTCTCATGCTCAGGGTTTTGGCAATGATGAGGTCATTATTACTCATGAGCAATTTACCTCCTGCAAAAAAATTCACCTTCTCTAAACAAACAAAAAGGACAGAGGAAGGAGGGGAATGCAAACACAATGTCGGAAGTCCTCTGGACAGCTCTCCTCCGTGAAGAACCCAACGTGAGCGTCTCATTCAATCCGGGTATTAAAAGAGCGAGACTAAGTCTCTTGCAGTTAGATGAGAAACAGAATACAGAACCTGTATTTGATCCAGATACGGTCGAACGCTGTTGTAAAAATACCTCACATACACGATGAGACTGCCATTTCCAGGGTGAAAGGGACCCAGTTATCAGATGGTTAGTACTCCCCTCACACAACGCTTCCTTCCCCCATTGGGAATAGCGCGAGCTGGTGATTGTTATTTCTTCTCTTGGCACAAGTGTCCACCCACTGAAGCAGTTTCCCAGGAGTTTACTGGGACCACGTGGGATTTCAGTGCATTTGAGATCATTTCTGGACTTTTCTTTTGGCCACGTCTGTGCATATGATCCACAACGCGCTTCAGGTTCATCTGGCAGAAGAGCAGAAGGACTCCAATGTCTTCTAAGCTCTAGGTTGGCCACAGACTGGGGCTGAGTGATGGGTGCTGTGCCCTCTCCAATCCACATGGGAGATCATGAGGATCCGCTGAGACCTTAGCAGTGGAAATGCCGGGCGTGGCCCAGGGCTGCTGGCTGGTCCAGGGCTGCTGGTTGGCCCAGGGAGGGCCCTGTGTGTTTTTCTGCTTTTTTGTTTTTCCAAGTAAGACACACAGCAATGAAAAGGGAGAACGAACAAAGGACGCTCCCTCGGCATCTGTTTCATTTCCAATAAATATAAACACATTTACATCAAAAGTTTATGAACATTTTCTCTAGTCGGGCAAAAAAAAAATAAGCCATGGTCAACACATCATCCATTACAAATGGTAAGCCATCCACTGGAAATCTCTGTCATAAGAAATATAAAATACAACGAAGACTCTTACGCAAAAAGATTCCATTTTAACTCCATAGAAAAGCTACTTCAGTTCTCACTTTCACTGCGAAGAAACACCAGTGAAGTTTTCCATCCTCGACGGAAGCATTTTGGTCCTCCTGTAGAGCTGGTTGATGAGACACAGACAGAACTATATACATGTGTGTGCACGTGTGTGTGTGAATGGTTCTGGAAGAGTCTCATTCTTCTTTTTGTACAGCTATTCCCGGGGCGGGGCGGGGTCCGTTGGCCCTAGAAGCTTTGGCAGAGGGAGCAGACACAGGGTTCACCAGGTTGATTTCATCAGCAAGCAACTACCACGGGCTCTCCTCTCCACGTCCCCCACTCCTGCCACCTGCTCTGCCTCTCTCTGTCCCCTGCTGCAGCCACACCGGCCTTCACTCGGCACGCCCTCAGCTGAGAAGCTCCTGGAATAGTTTACTATCGATGAGCAAGGCCTGATGTCCTTTAGAAGTTACTGTTCTGTCTAAGGATGAATCAGTAAGGGCAGTTCCATAGCAAGCCTGCATGGGCCTCCAGGTGCGGGTGCAATCTGCCTTTCCCCGGCAGGGTAACAGGCAGCCCTGGATGCCATCGCTCGGGTGGACATAAGCCACAGGCTTGTTATGGGGAGCAGTGGGCGCCGTGTTTGTGTTAAAGGAAAAACAGGCAAGTCCTGTTTTCAATGAGTTTTTCTCCTCCATTTGGCAACTTCAACAAATAGCCTCGGGAAGAAGTCCTGGCTATTGAAGGGCTCACTCTAGGGAGGACACGGATCATCGGTCTCCCTTAGAAAGGTGACTACAGGCATGATTTCCAGAGAGAAACACGTTTACCTTTGGGTTCTAGTGAGGACGTAAACAGCAAAGGGAGAGGAGGCTGGAGGCTTTTTCTATCCGCCCCTGCCTCCCCTTCCCCCTGGGGACATGCATGATACACTCTGACAACTCACTGCCAAGTGAGCATGTGAACAAAACAAATAAAAAAACACACACCACACTTTATAGGGGACAACAGTTCCCTCTCAGTGCATTATCCCCAAAGAAAAAGAATTCAATGCATTTTTTTTATTCCTTCTTTAAAATGAGAGGTAGACTTTCACAGAAGTCTCTTAGAGCTAAGGAAAGCATGAGACAGATCAAAAGCAGGGCCCGTCCGTGTGAGTGCTTGGTCCTCCGGCCTAGCTGCCCTCCCTCAGTTTGATGAATGAATCCCTTCTCTACCGGCTTCTGGTAGCTCGGGCCCACAATAACACTGGAACACGACCTAAACCTGGAATCCGAGCTTCTTCCCCTTCCTCCAACAGGGTCGATCAAGGGAAAACGCCTACAGTCCAAGGTCAAAAGGTTTCCGAATCAGAATCGTTCTCATTGTACCCATCCTCCGAGCCTACGTTGTTACTGCACAGGCTAACCATGCTACCCAGGTTGGAGAGGGTCGTCCTGTTCAAATTGTCTTTTTTAAAACAAACCAGGTTGACAGCCGTCATTGTACTGGAAGGAGAAAAAGGCATCATGGTAGCCAAAATGAGGGCCAGGCAGTCAGCCACGTCTTTGTTAGGAGCGCAAGCCAGGGCCGGGGTATGACCTGGGCGTAAATGCAGACAAGGCAGTGGTTAGTCCGAGCATCCACAGTACATCTCATCCGACCTCCCACGGAGATGTATGTTGAGTTAGCAATCATGCAGGCAAAGGGAGGAGTTACTTCTCACTGGGCATGCTAGGGGTGAGGTGGGAGGGGCCTGGAGGGGAGGCATTCTCGGGAGGGTTGGGGGATCCTTTTCAGCTTACATGACAACGACAAGCACTATATTATCCAACATTAGGCAGAATTCCAGTCTTTGTCTAGTGAATGGAAACACGAGGGGGGGGAGTGGCGGGGGACACAATTCCACAAAAAAACAGCCACGGGACAGCCAGGAAGGGGCTCCCACTGGCGAGCACACACACTCACACCGTGGGCCTCGGCCGGGGCCGGAGCACGCTCATTCTGAGAACAATGGCTTTCCATTGTAGGTGGTTGTGTGTCAGATTCTACAATTAACTGGCTCTAGAAAAACGGAATCATGTGAGGAGCTCAGAAACAGGCAGGCACTGGTCATTTGTCGTTGAACATGTACCATCATTTAAAAAAACAACACACAGAACTTAACAGAATTTTAAAAAATAGCAACATTGCCAACCTAAAGGCAGCCGAGGTGGGGAAATCGCGATGGTTGGCATAGTCGTGCCCTGCTCTACCATTTAGGCTGGATGGCTGCTGTCCGGAAGGGAGAGTGAGCTCAGAGCACGAAACAGGTGCGCAGGGAAATAGATACTCGTGGATGTCATTATGGCTGCCTTAGTCCGCTTTGGTTCCAGGCCACCCTGTCCTCTCTGCTGGCTGGAGTTGCCACTACTCGCTCATTTACTCCAGAGGAACCGGCTCAATAAAACCGAACTTTTTGTTGTTTTGTTTATCAGCGCTTGACCTCATTTCTGCTTCCCCCTCCTCGCCCCTCTTAACAGATTATTCCTTCTCTGGTGTGAAAACAAACAAGAATGGACGGATATATTAACGTCCTCTGCCACGAAGGTCTGTGATGAGTCAAGGAATAGGATTGTGGGGCTGTACTAACGTGCCCCAGATGTTCCGAGGTCTTTGGGATGCAGCTAAGCTCCGAGACAAGCCACAGTCCCACTGGCCCAAGGTCAGTAAGGGCTGGATGAGCCTCGGGTGTAGCAGACTTACACCAGAGAAGCGAAAACTGTGTGTTCTGGTCTCTGGTCATTAATGAGAAAAGCCGTAGGCCTCTGCACGCCAGCCCCAAAGTCTACAATGGTGAGTAGAGGGTGAGGGAAGGGGAGGCAGGAAAACCAGACGGATGGAGTAACAGCGAACTTTCTGCATCTCCTAGATGAATCGGGCCAGGGACGGGGCAGGGAACATGCTAGGGGAAATGGGGCCGCAAAACCAAACTAACAGGAGTTATAGCTAATGACGCCAAAGGGCTGCTTACTTCTGAGCAATGGGCATGAGCTGCTAATTCCAATACCTGTAATAAGCAGTTAATTGAGTTACGTTAATGCATTTTATTATACGACGTTAATTAAATGCCACGATTCATGCCACATTTTGAAAAATTTACTTAATTAGTAAATATCCAGAAGTCCCGCGCCTGCTCCCCAAGGCTAATAGGCATTGTGCTTCGAATGGCATCTAATACAATCCTGGGGTTCACAATTTCGTAGGAAGCAGAGGAGAAAGCTGCTGTTAAGAGTTAGTTCATTCAGAAAAGGGACGTTATCTAGATCAAGAGAAGTGTCAAGCCTAGACATGAATTTAAAATTCTTATTCACATTCCCCAAATAGCCATCCTGGGAATATGCGTTCTGGTCTGTTCTCAAAAAGAAAAGAAAAAGGTTTGATCTCAGAATGGACTGGAACACAGAGACCTGGTTTTGGCGCGAGCCCTTGAGCATGCACGGATGATGGGGAATCCCTCACTCTTCAGGGTGTGCGGTCAGCACGGCGAATGCCAAGGTGCAAGCTCGTCCGTGTGTCTCGGGCATTTTAACCGCCACGCTGAGGAGTCAGCGACCCTCGCTGCTGACGTCACATGCAGAATGGGAGGCAGTGGTGGCTACAGGGAGACTGCACTTTAACGAAGACAGACAGGACACAGCATCCTTGTTGATTTCTCACACACGGGGGGCTCCGGAGGGAGAGGGTTCCTACTGCCTCTTTAACTAGCTCCTACATCCCTCCTGTCCTCTGGCTCCCCAGCACAGGGAAGGCACCTGCTGTGATCGTGTCCTTTTCCCACTCACCGTTCTCATCGACAGCGAGGACGCAGGCCCCTTTGGCCAGCAGCTCCTCCACCACGGCCTTCAGGCCATTGCGCGCAGCGACGTGCAGGGGCCTGAGAAAGAACACAGGGCGTCAGGCGGGATACGCGTTTGTGTGAGATGTGCCATTTGGGCAGCCTGCGTTGTTAAGAGGCAGCAAGTAGGTAAGAATCCATACATAGCATCTGAACATTTTTACTGGGGGGCGGGAAAAGAGATTTGCTGACCAGATCTTTTCCAGGTGCTAATGACCCAACAGTTCTTCCAAGTTGGCCCAGATTTCTCTGCAGATATCACAAATACTCTGCACCTCAAACAACCTCAATGACAGTAAATAGGAAGACAGAAGAACTTAAGCTCTGGTGCATTTTCTAGAAGGTTCTTTAACCCTTGAGCTGTACGCTTGCATTGGAATCACTGTTTCACCCAGTTCATCAATATGACTGTCTAATATCACTCATATATATAATCTCAAACCTCTTTGTTATTACTAAGTGATATTTTACTGAATTTAGAACATCTTAAAGAACAAATGTCAAAGTTAGTATATTCTGCTATCTATTCCTTAAGAATTTTAATGAAAAAATGCTAATATTCTTTGCCCTTTAAAACAAATACATAATTTCCTAAAGTAGAAAATAAAACAGCTTTTATTTATTTACTTACTTACTTACTTATGTATTTATTATGTTTAGTCCTCACCTGAGGATATGCTTATCTTTTAATTGATTTTACAAAGAAGAAGAGAGATAGAAAGAAACATCAACTGGTTGCCTTCTGTATGCACCCCAACCGGGGATCGAACCTGCAACCTAGGTATGTGCCCTGACTGGAAATCGAACCCACAACCTTTTGGTGTATGAGATGATGCTCTAACCAGCTGAGCCACATGGCTAAAGCTGAAGCAGCTCTTAAGTTTTTCACACTGAGGATAACACTGAATCACATTAAAATGTAATTAAGACAAATGGCTTAGAAACTCTTCAAATATATTCTGGGAACCTGATTTATAAAACTGCCATTTTCTAGGAAGAACACATAATGCTAATACATTTTACCAGTATACAAATATTTCCCAAATAGGTCAGCCCATACGTTTTTCTAATCACCCAGTAAATTTATAATATTACCATAGGAATATCAGCAAAGAAAAACACAGACCTCACACGTTTCTATGCCGGCATATCAAAATGCAGGTTCTAACGGAAACTGCCTAGCTGGGTCTGAGCTGCAGGTGTGTGACTAAACTTCACGAAGGAGAGGCGGGTCTGTGCTTTCACTACTGTGTCCCAGCTCCAGCCTGGCACAGAGCTAGCTCTTCACATGTGTTGAATAAATGACTAGGAATTTGGGTTTGAGTCCAGCTCTAGCCATCACACTTACGTCTGCAGTGCATTGTTTTTGGCATTAATAAGGCTCTCGTCTTGTATCTTGTCAAGTATTAACAAGGCACATTTTTCATGACCCTAGGGAAGAAAAAGAAAATGATCAGAAACTCAGGATGGAGACTTAGAAAAGTTCCAGAACAATCACTTCATTGGGCTTTCAATGTGAAACGAATGTCCTCTGCCTGTATACATGTTAAAAGGCCATCATCTGAGTAATTCCTTTTTCTTCTAAAAAGCAAATAGTCCCAGGGCCCTAGATTCTCCAAGATTCCAAATGAGGTCCCATTAGGACTTGGTTAATATAAATCTGATCTGAAATACTAACATTTCTAGGATAAGTTTTAGAACTAATGTCCAGGGAGCTGAAACCTATACGAATTCAGCCGGGTCAGCTGGTAAACAGGGAGGAGAATTAGAAGTATCCTTCAACATCACTTTTTAAATGTAAGTCAAGTCCCGTCTCCTTCCTCAAGTCTTCATGATTGACCACTTCCTTGATCCATTTATCCTTGAAGTTCGCATGTCGCCTATTATGTGTCACTCATCAGTTACTGCCTTATATTGTGAAAGGATTCTTTTTCAAGAAAGCCTATTTATCTCCTCCTCAGCCAGGGGAAATGATCTCTGCGCCTTATGACAACAGACAGTCGGTAATTTTAATGGATCCGTCAGAGGCGCTTTCACGGTTTCAGGCCTGCGCTCCGTGAAGGTACTGGCTTCCTGAGCCCCTGTGACCCGAAGCATCAACATCAGCATCACCTGGCACTTAGCGACGTGGAATCTCAGGCCCCACTCCCGCCCTCCTAAATCAGAAGCTGAATTTTAACAATATCCTCAGGTGATTCAATGGCACAATAACGTTTGAAAAGCATTGCATTTATAGTCATGAAAACTACACCTTGAAACACACTTGATGAAATGGAGCACCTTTTGTGGTTTCCCTGGGACACCCTGAACATGAAGTGAGAAAACGCAACTGATGAGAGGAACAGCTGAGACTGCTGGTGCCGCTGGATACAGATAACACCTTTAATGCTGGAACTATCCTATATAATAAAACCCTAATAATGTAAACCGACCGAATGGCCGAACGACCGGTTGCTATGATGCGCACTGACCACCAGGGGGTAGACGCTCAACACAGGAGCTGCCCCCTGGTGGTCAGTGTGCTCCCACAGGGGGAGCCTGCTCAGCCAGAAGCTGGGCTCAGGTTCTGGCGAGTGCAGCAGTGGTGGCAGGAGCCTCTCCCGCCTCCGCTGCAGGCGGGCAGTAAGAAGTGAAGGGTCCCACACTCTGAGAGCCCCAAACAGCGAGAGGGATGTCTGACTTCCGGCTTAGGCCCGATCCCCAGCGGGGAATGGGCCTAAGCCGGCAGGCGGACATCCCCCAAAGGTTCCTGGACTGCGAGAGGTCACAGGCCTGGCTGAGGGACACTCTCCACCCCCCAGTGCATGATTTCCGTGCACCGGACCTCTAGTACTGAAATAAACACCATCACTGGTGTCAGCTGCCATCATACCACAATGCCTTAGAAAGGAGACCCTTAAATATAACTTTAGAAATATCCACGGAGGTTTCATTCTGATATACTACTGGTGGAGTGTAAATAGTTAAGACTTCATTTTAGGGGAATTTGGACTTTAAAATCTTCATAGCCCAGGCTCAATAATTTCACATTTAGACATTTAGTTTAAAGGAACAAGGCTTCCTAAAACATTGCACCACAGTTATTATTATGTAGAGTAGCTTGTATTTGAAAACAAGCAAATGTCTAATGGGAGGGGGTAGGCTGCGTAAAGGGTGGCACATTCCTAAGGTAGAGAGAGTACCATGCATCTTCGAAAACATTATGAAATGTCTACACAAGAAAGCTATTCATAACATGTGACCCAGGAACAAAAGCAGGTTGTAAGCAGTATGATCCCGCTTCTGTGAAATCACATTCCTATGTGCCATTTATCTTTTGCTGAAGTAGTGAACACAATGCTATTTAAAAAAAAACATAAACAAACAAAAAAACACCACACACACAAATGCGTTCTTTGCATTGGACTATGCACCAGAAAAAAGGGAGAGGGTAGACCTGCACGCGAACACACTGACTTGCCTCACAGGAGAGCATTTTTGGGCTGTGTTATTACAAGGCCTTCCAACGAAACAAAATGAGAACAAGTGGAGAGGCTCATATTCTAGAAGCCATGTATCTGAGGTCCTAATGTGTGTTTATAACCAAAAGGTGGTACCACAGACACAGTGGCAGCATCAAGCCACACTGCAGCCAGCATGCAAGTGGCCAATGCCACGCAAAGCACATCCCGTCCAGCCGTGTGGTACGCGCTTGCTTTTCCTCCTCCAACTCTGCTTAGAGGGGCCAACATCCTGGGGAGATGGACCTCTTAATTAGGGGCCATGATACGCATTTTTGAGGTAGAATTAAGTGGTATTTATCATCATCATCATTATTACTATTATTATTATACTGAAAACAGTGTGTCATATTCCCTTACATACTTTACTACACGCCAAATGCAAGGGTGTGTTCAAGTCCTTGTCCTTCACAGACAGGTCAGCCTGCGCGCTGTTCACCAGAATGTCTATAAAAAAACAAACAAAAGAAAGCTACTCAGACTACATGCCAATTACATGCACTTTAAAGGAGTTACTACAGAAACAATAACAGATCTAAATCAGTGCAGCTCACATTATCCTATTTCATGTGTTTAAGATAAAAAGGAGCCACTTATGGCCACGTGTGTTCTAGCCAAATCCAAGGCCTATAGGCGTCCATTGTTTGACAGTTTTGTTCCCAGGTACAAAGATTCTGTGTTACATCTGGTTTCTCAACGTCAAGAGATTTCCCTGCTGAGAGGTTGGCTCACTTGGATCAGGCCCACCGACCAGCCAGTAACGGGACTGCGGACAATGAGCAAGTGGAGCCGGTGGCTTAGGTAAAATGTCGGTCTTTTTATGGGTATATAGCAAGAGACTAACGGCTTTCTTGCTTGCCCATGCCTTTGGTTTTGGACAGGCACGGATGGGCAGTCCCCCCTCGGGCACGTACCCACGGCGCCCGCCTGCCCGTTCTCCGCGGCCATCATCAGCGCCGTCTTGCCCGTGTCGTCGGCCGCGTTCACCTGGGCGCTGTGTCTCAGCAGGAGCTGCAGGCACTCCACGTGGTCAGCAAAGGCTGCGGCGTGCAGCGGCGTCCTGGCGACGGAACAAGCGGCGTTAGCTTCCTGGGAACCTCACACCTGCTCTCCGTGCACGCCAGAGAAACACGGCAGGTTCACGGAGATGACCACCAGGCCCCTCGGCAGGGTCACCAATGCAGGGAGGGGAGGGGGGTGAGCTGGTGGCCCTGATCATGAAATTAGCATCTTTGTTGACCGCTTTAATCTTGAGTCCCAGTGGCTTTTCTCTCTCCTTGGATAAAGATACTTTCAAAATTACACCTTAAATTTGTAGATCACTGGCTATTTTTCTAAAAAGCCCACGTCATCTAATGTGAATGACTGATTTTTGGGGGAGGACAACCTGGCATTACTTGTCAAATTTAAAAACTACTGGCCTTTTAACCACTTCTAGGATTTTATCTCCTAGATACACTTGGGTCATAGGACCAGGCACATATGAACTGCACCACCCTTTGAAATAGCAAAGTACTGGAAACAACCTAAATAGTCTTCCATAGCGGGCAGGCTGATTAAGTTATAATATATCCATTCAGATGAATAATATTCAGCCTTAAAAAGAATATGGTAAATCTAAGGGTTTTAGTATTTGGGAAGATCTCCAAGATGTACTAAAAGCAGAGCATTGCTATAGAGCGCTCCATTTGCACATAAGGGATATAAGCACATATATTTTACAGATGTTTGTAGCTGTGCACAGACAATATGTGAGGGAATATACACATTTGGAAAGGACAGTTTCTAGTGGCTTCCTCCGTGGAAGAGGCTGGGGCTGCTGGGCCGAGGAGGAAAACTTGTGTTAATTATATATCCTTTACAATACTTAATTAAAAAACATGCTTACATACTACTTTTCAACTTAAAAACCAAATAAAAGATGTTTGGCCCCTCTGCAACCACAGAGCAGAGACTGGGATTCGTGGGGAGGAGAGGCATGCTATCCGGGGTCACTCACCTGCCCTTGTCGTCCCTGCAATTGACAATGCTGGAATCTATGGCCCCCAGCAGCAGTGACGCACAATTCTCATGGGCATTTATTCTAAAACAAAAGTAGCATTAAAAATCTCACCACTTAAAAAGTTATATATCCCCTCCTAGTCCATCTTCCCAGGCACTGTATACTTAACAATCTAATGGTGGTTGTTTTTTAAGTCTGATGCAAATATCTGTGGCCTATGTTCTGGTAAAAAGTTTAAAGAAGACAATTTAGGGTGATATAAACGAACTTTATTTAACACTTCCTGAAGCGGGCAGTCTCCACTCTGAAGATTTTGGAGAATCACCTGCTCCAAGAAGGGTTGAAGCCTGTTTATCTGACCTAAGTGGCCTCCTTTGCTTGTCTGAACAGCTGTGGTGAGGAGGGTAGGATCTGAAGCCGAAGGTCTTGGGAGGAGAAGCTCAGGAGGGCACCCTCTTTACTCCGAGTTCACTGGGAGCCGTGGGTTAGTCACTCTGGGATTTGAGCTCCACTCTCTCACAGATCCAAACAAATTATATCCAAATTTTTAAAGGAAAGAGGTTTATTAAGGTTCCTGGAAAGGTCCCGGGACAGTTATACTAAGAGTCCACAGCCAGGGACAGCTGCTAACACACTAACAAGGACTCCGAGAAATCAATTAAGACAAGAAATTGTGAGCAACGGCACCTCAGAATCTAAGTGGGCACAACTTGAACAAAATAGGTCCAGAGACATAGAAGCATAGAAGCTTAGATTGTGGAATCTCAGAAGGAAGGCGGGGGAGGGTGGGAGGTGGGAAGAGATCAACCAAAGACCTTGTCTGCATGTATGCATAACCCATGGTCACAGACAATAGGGTGGTGAAGGCCTGGGGTGGGGGTGGGGAGTGGAGAGTGGGCTAGAAGAGGTCAATGGTGGAAGGAGGGGGACATATGTAATACTTCAACAATAAAGATTTAAAATAATAATAGTAAAGCCTTTAGGGTGTCTGCCACTATAAAAACAAAACAAAACAAAACAAAAACAACCTTGTGAGAGAAATAATAGGCCTATTGTTCATGGAATCGTGGAAGCCAAAGCTGAAAAACTGGAGGGCAAGGGTGGAGTGCTTCAAAGCTGTTAGAGAGCGCTGGCCACTCACATCACCTGTGCCAGGGCCAGCTGGTCAGGGAGCAGGCTGGATCGGCACTAGATCACCCACCAACCTCAAGAAAGTGTCCACCTGGGTGCCCATGACCCCAGCAGGCTGACATGGAAGTCTGACTTACAGTCCCTGTACTCTCTGGACAATGGTTCACACATTGAGATTGGAGCAAAAACTACATATAAAAAACCTTACAACATACAAAGAAAGGGAATTACAATACATGAAAAGTCTTCCTGGTAGAAAATGTCTTTCTAATCATTCGCAGGCATATTTTTAGAATTTGGCTGACAGGTGTGAAGTATACCTGAAGAGTATGGGGTGTCAGGTGCCCCTCAGGCCACCTCTTCATGCAGTTTCTCTAACGTGGCATTTGAGCCACCTTGGAGCCATGGCCTTTCATAGAAATCTCCTGGAAATCTTTAACATTAGGGACTACACTTCGCTCTCAGACCTATTTGCCTTTAGCAGCAAAATGGAATACATTGGTCTTATCTGTAACGTGAAAGCTTTTTCCTTTCCTAAAGGGCAATTTTTCTACGTGTCGTTGAAGGAATTAAAGAAGCACCATTGACTTCTGGCATCTCTACTTACATCGCACAGTGCAGTGGAGTAAAGGGATTGCCGATAAATTCGCGAAAACATTTCTGCTCCAAAAGTACCTCTATACAGTTTTCATTACCTGCAAGGAAGCAAAAGAATTTAGGAAGTTTCCAAGAGAGAAATTTTGTTCAGCACAATTTGTTTTTGTTATTAAGAACTGAATTCTGGCTTATGCATTTTCCTGAATTGGCTGAATGCTCAACCTCCACGGAATGAAATTCACAAAATGCCAACATGTTATTGACTATGCTCACAGGAGTTCTGAGACATAATGAACAAATAAGACAATGAAAGCCATATGGTCTGATGGAGAGAACGAGATGGAGAAGGGACCTCATTTGCAAGCAGAATCGATTCTATGTTATGCTCAGCTCTTGATAGGTAGACATCTAACACATCTCAGTTTGCCCATATTTACAACAGGAAATTTCCCCTTCACCCATGTGAGTAGATTCACTTATAATTATGGACCCTAGTGAAGGGGAGAAGATGTGATTGATAGAAAATAGCAGATGAAAGGGTAAAATGCTGAGTGTAAAATACTGTATAAGTGTTTAAAATGGCAGCAAGACCAGCTCCTGGCAAACAATGTGTACCCAATAAGTATTTTTAAAAAATAAGTAGAGGAATGAATGTGAGGAATTATTTTCAACAAAATGACAAGTAGTTTCCAAATCAACTGAATTTAAGTTAAGGCCTCAGCTCTGTTGGCTTCCTTGTCACGTGATCCAAAGCAACTCTCTTGGGATCTGTGAGCCTCAATTTCTCATAGATAAGAAATCAGACGAGGAAACTTGCCCTACCGATGTCACAGGATGATGGAAGCTTATGGATAAAGGCCCTGAATGCGGTCTGTGAAGGGATGGACAGCTATTAATGCCAAACTATTTGGCTTTGGAATACAGATTGTTGTCCTGGAACCTCCTGTTGGCTGAACTCAGGGCTGAATTCTCAGCTCTCTCATGATCTACCTCAGAATGACGAAGATCAGACAATTTTAAGTATTAAAACACAACCCAACCTTTCTTTTACCTATAAAGAGAAAAAGGGACACTGCTTGAAGGAGGGTTAAAAACATACAAAGTAATGAATATAAAAATCCCCTAACTTTAGGTAAGTTACACTGTTTAGCTTTCCACCTATAGCCAACCCTCCCTTAAACACTTCACACCCTCTATTAGTATGAATCCCCCACAGGATCTACTTAGGGAAGCGTCTACACACACCACTCTTTGGGACTCTATGAACCCCAACCTAAGGGTCTGTGTAGACAGGACTGGGCATCCTTGAGTGACTTTCGGTATTTCACAGTGCTCGGTGAAGGGGATTCTGGGAAGATGGGAGCTTGACCCTCAGACCCGGAGAGAGACTGCACTGGAACTGCTTAGGGGGGGACTACTCCCCTCCCCTGCTTGCACCTGGAGAGGCCTCAGAACAGAGACCTGCCACCCCCCTTTCCCTCATCTCGGGGGAGAGGATGTGGTCGGTGAGTTTGCCACCTGCCATTAGGCCAACACTCTGACTGCGCATTCCCCTTCCTGCCAGAGAGATCTCCGGGTTTGACCCAGATGGGGCTTAGGGGGCCCTCAGCCACTGGTAAGTAAAGAATCACAATCCTCCAGTAGCAGGGAGGGACCAGCCAAGTTGAGAAAGTAGAAAAATTGGCTCTTCCTGGTCAGAGCCAATGACGAAAGAGGACTGTAATGAAAATGAAATGTTGTAAATTAGAGCACCCCATAGTTTCTGAGTGAAAATATTTTTAAAATATATTTTTATTTATTTCAGACTGGAAGGGAGTGGGAGAGAGAGATAGAAACATCAATGATGAGAGAGAACTACTGATCGGCTGCCTCCTGCACGCCCCCTACTGGGGATCAAGCCCCCCCCAACCTAGGCATGTGCCCTTGACCATGGGACCCTTCAGTCTGCAGGCCAATTATCTATCCACCGAGCCAAACCATCTAGGTGAAAATTTTAATATAAGAATTGCAAATGGAAAAATAAAATTATAGAAACAGAGTAGAAAATATATGGGAAAATATCCATATAAACTTACAGGTGGGAGACCTTAAGCAGGACTGGAAACCTAGATCCCAGCAAACAAAAATATGACGGACTCAACTACACAAACGTTCAAAATTTCTGTATGGAAAATGACATCATAAACAAAGACCAGAGACAAATGACAGACGGAGAGAAAACACTGGCATCACATAGCACATGCAGGGAGGATTCCTATCTCTACGACAAGGCACTCCAGCAAACGCATGAGGAAAGATAAAACTCATTAAAAATAAGCAATAGATGGAAAAGGTCATTTCCAGAAGACGAAATACCAATAAATAAGTAAATACACTGTTAGACAGGGAAACACAAACCAAAGTAATGAGATAACCTTTTCTGCATACACTGTTAGACAGAGAAACACAAACCAAAGTAATGAGATAACCTTTTCTGCCCTTCAAACTCACAAAAAAGGAAAAAGATGCTATCTTCCTGGGCTGGCAAAAGCTTGGAGGAAATATAGGTCTTATACACGTTTGGGGGAGTAATAAATTACACCCTTCTTGCAAAGTAACATGGTGTAATTTATTAAAGTTAAAAAACACACTTTTCCTCATCAATAGTTTCCCTTCTGGAAACTTATCGGACAGAATTAAGGTACATACTATGAACAGACACACACTGAAGCCTCATTTTAACAGGAAAAAACCTGAAAACAATCCGAATGTCCATCCCCAGGGACCCGGTTGAATAAATAATAAATTGTGATACACACATATCTATATTGATTTATCTGCTATGCAATATACTAAGGAGATCAATCATTATCGATACACAATAACTTGCAGGATATCTGCGATAGAATGTGTATAGAAGTAGATGCGGACAAAACTGACTCCACCTCTGGGTCCCGGGTTTCTCTTCTGCTGTGACCTTCGATCAGCCTCACTGAGCAAGCCTATCAGAGCCTTGCAGTTGATGATTATCAGTGTTCCATAAAACCTACCATAAATGTTTTTGTTAGTAACCGCCAGAATGCCATGGCAACCAGAATAAATATTAACCTGGTGATAGGATCCATTATGAACCATCTTCTGTCGAAAGACCACCAGGAGGTATGGCCCCTGGTGCCACTGCATTCTTTTTAAAAAAAATGTTTTTGTTGAATTTAGAGAGAGGAAGGGAGAGGGATAGAGAGATAGATACATCGGTGAGAGAAAAGCATTTATTAGCTGCCTCCTGCACGTCCTCCACAAGGGTTTGAGCCTGCAACCAGAGCATGTGCACTGACCAAGAATCGAACCAGTGACCTCCTGGTTCACTGAGCCACACCAGCTGGGCACTACCGCACTCATTGACTGCGTTCTTTGTCCCTTTGTCTTGTCAATCATTAGTACCTGAGTTATACCATAAAAAAGTACTGTAACAGGGGTCTCTTAGCAGAGAATCATCTGTGCAGAGTGCTGGGTTGTCTGTCCGCTCTGACCCTACCTCCCTGTAAGGAAATGATCCTGTAATCCTTTCTGTTACAGTCTATGGAGTTGCCTACATCGTTTTTCGTCTGCAGACATCTTCTTGTTCAGGTGGCCATTATACCTGTGCCCCACCATGTTAAATAAACAATAGCAAAAAAGAAAGTTATAGAATGATAGTTGTTCTATGATTCTAGTTTAAAAAAACAGATGCACATACATTTGTATTTACAGTGGGGCCTTGACTTACGAGTGTCCCGACTAACGAGTTTTTCAAGATACGAGCCGTCTCTCGGCCGATTTTTTGCTTTGTGTTGCGAGCTAAAATTCGGGTTACGAGCCAGCTTCAGATACCCCACCGCTAGTTGGCGCAGCGAACGTCACAGTGAACGCAACAACATCAACCCAGCATCACGTGTCTCACTCGTTCACTTTAAGATTTGACAAATGATAGTTGTTCTATGATTCTAGTTTAAAAAAAACAAATGCACATACATTTGTATTTATATCCTCAAGGGGAAAGTATTAAAGGTACACACCAAATTACATCAGAAAGCAAGTTTGGAAATGGAGACTTAATTCTACCTTAGACATGTCAATATTTTTGAAATTTATGATGAGCTTGCATTTCTTTTTTACTCAAATAAGTGAAATAAGAAATGTTAGATCTTCTGAATTATAAGTGTGACAAAATAAATGGGGGAAATGAGATATAAAAGAGGAAATGCCCAAAGACAAATCAATCATCTAGAAGTCTGACTGGTAGTCAACTGTAACAGGTGTTAGCTGTGTTATTTTAATTCATTGTAGGGTCCCTGGTTATATCATGTAGCATCAGAAACCTTCATTAAAACTGGTTATTCATTCATTAGAAGTCCTGATTAGGAGTTTTATGTTATTAATTAGCAAAAAGGGAGAACGTGAATTTTTATTCCATTGAGGCATCATAGTAGCCAGGAAGGGCAACATATTTAAAAAAAAACAACAACAACAGAAAAAAGGTGTCTCAGATGCAGAAAGATTGGCAATCAAGGTTGACAGCGTTGTGCTGCTTTCCCTCCCGAGATCCCAGTGGTGCCGGGTTCAGAGGGAACCCATTGGACTCAGTCGCACGGCAGTCCGCTCACCATTGTAGCAAGCCCAGTGCAGCGGCGTGTAGCCCTGGTTGTCCTTGAAACAGCAGTCTTCCTCCGACAGGGCCATCTGCAGCAGCTCGCTCAGCCATGTGGCGTGGCCGCGGGCTGCGGCGTAGTGCAAGGGGGTCCTCCCTCTGGCATCTTTGCAGAGAATTGAGACTTCTTCCTCCAGCAGCATCTGCACACATTCCTCATGACCCGACATGATCTAATCGATTGCATTGAAAACACAAAACAAAAGTCAGAAGGGCAGCCGGCTCAGGATGTGAAGCAGGCGGCTGAGTGAGGCTGGGCTCAGAGTCAGAGGACATGCATGCCCGGGCCTCACGGGAGGACTACCCAGCCAGATTCATAGCAACAAAGTCCGTGCGGACATCAGCATGTGGGAAACATCTCGACTCTCCAGACATAACCATGAAAGGTACTACGATATAGTGGAACACATGAGCGTTAGAATCAGGAAGGTGTGAGCTAAATCCTGGCTTCCCCTGGTAAAGCTTGGACAAGTCAATTCACCTCTCTGTCTCATTTCATTTACCTGTACCTCGGGATAGTAATAAGGACCCCACAGGTTGTTGTGAGGACTGACGAGATAAGGTACGTAAAGGCCCCAGCCTGTTGCATGGCCCACAGGAAGTCCCCAAGAAATAAGAACGAGGATGATCACTTTGACCACTGAGAGTTCCTCTCCTGTTCACTGACCATGGTGGTTGGCATCAGCCCAAAGAGCACTTTTATTTCTGCTTCTGTTTGATTTCGTTTCCTTGGCATGCTTTAAAAAACAACTCAGCAGATGTATACAAGGAACTGTCACAGGATACATACTTCAGGCAGGGAATGGGTCAACAGTCAGACATAGCATGGCTACTCAACACTAAGCAATCACTGGAATAAATTATGGCACCTGCATACAATGGACCATTAAAAATGATAGAGCAGGAAAATATTTACTGACATGGAAAAGGTCCTTGATATTCTAAAAGAAAAAAAGTAGGTTCCAAATAGTATCTTCAGTATTCTCTTTTTAAATTTTTTTTTTTAAAAAATAAATCTATATACAGAAAAGAAGATTTGGTATATAAACCAAAAAAAATGGTTATCTCCAGGAGGTAGGATTACTAGTGATTGTAACTGTCTTCTCTGCGCTTTGAAAAATACTTGGCAAATTTTCTATGCTATGGATGTTTTCTCATCGATGTTTCTAACTCCCTATCCCTCTCCCTTCCTCTCTGTAAAAAATCAGTAAGATATATTTTTTTAAAAAATAAATCTATATACAGTAAAGAAGATTTGGTATATAAACCAAAAAAATGGTTATCTCCAGGAGGGAGAATTACTAGTGATTGTAACTGTCTTCTCTGTGCTTTGAAAAAATACTTGGCAAATTTTCTATGCTGTGCAAGTATTTTGTCATCTGAAAGTAGAAGCAATTCTACCAACAGTAGGAGTTCATGGTTCTGTTATCACAATCGACCATAAAATTGCAAGAGCAGGACCTCAGAGTACCCGCCACTATTTTACTTTTGCAAAAGATTTTGTAATTTCTTTTAGGCCAACTGAGGTTCATTGGTTATCCTAGGAAACAACCTTTTCACTATTTTAAAAAATAAATCTATATACAGAAAAGAAGATTTGGTATATAAACCAAAAAAAATGGTTATCTCCAGGAGGTAGGATTACTAGTGATTGTAACTGTCTTCTCTGCGCTTTGAAAAATACTTGGCAAATTTTCTATGCTGTGCAAGTATTTTGTCATCTGAAAGTAGAAGGAATTCTACCAACAGTAGGAGTTCATGGTTCTGTTATCACAATCAACCATGAAATCGCAAGAGCAGGACCTCAGAGTACCCGCCACTATTTTACTTTTGCAAAAGATTTTGTAATTTCTTTTAGGCCAACTGAGGTTCATTGGTTATCCTAGGAAACAACCTTTTCACTAAAAACTCATATGGGAAGTAAAGAGGAAGCATGCTCATTACACGATGGCTTGACTGCGGCTGAGGAAGATGTACGTACCCCTCTGTGCAAAGCTGTGCATCCCATGATGTCAACAGCATCTACATTTGCTTCCTTTTCAAGTAACAATGAGACAGCATCAATGTGTCCATATGCTACTGCCAGCATCAGTGGGGTTCTAGGAGAGAGAAAGATTGGCTTTTTAGAAGAAAATTAAAACAAAATACTCATTACTTCCAGTGGGAGTAACTCCTTCTCTTTGTCATTCTGTCTGTCTCTGTCTCCATCTCTCTCTCTCTCTCTCTCTCTCTCTCTCTCTCTCTCTCTCTCATCTCTCTCTCTATCTCTATCTCTATCTCTATCTCTATCTCTATCTCTCTCTCTCTCTCTCTCTCACACACACAACAATTCTCCAAAAGGTAAAAGAGAACTAACTACCTTCTTAGAGATACATAGGGGTTTGTCCTTACTGACTGTTTCTTTATGCCCTGTAGACAGCCAGAAGGGTAACACATTGATCTTTGAAATGCTTTATTCTTTTTGGATGGATGAAGAGGTGTGAAGCAAACAGAAGCCCAGAGGGTGTTAAGATCCAGATGACAAACTTCCTGAATGTATCACTTTTGCTCATGATTGGCCAAGTTCATTTCATTGATGAGAAAAGGGTGTAAGAAACTACTTCCCCATGCATTACAAGGTTTTGCATTGTGTAATCTGTAAGCAAGTTTAGTTTTGCTTTAATAAATTGAAATTTCTTTCAAAGAAGTGTTATTCTCAGAAAATATATTAGTAGTACAAGAAGATGTGGATTTGCCAAATGAAACTTGTGTGATCTTATAAGCTCATCAGTCACTAAACTCTCCCCACCTATTTAATCGGCAAAATGGGGAGCACTAATCCTTGGATTTCATCCTCAAAGGGTTATGTGAGGTTCTCCAATGAGATGTGTCTAAGTATTTTGCAATGTGTTAAATGTAATATGTACAACAATGAGTGTTTAATATTAGAGAATAGTTATACCTTTTCCATAGAAGGTCATAGTCAATACAAGCTGCCAGTTTTGAAGTTTCATTTTAAGTTTTTGCTGTACATTCTTTTGCAATAATTAGGTTTTAAAGGTGCAAGAATAAGGTTGTGAATACCTTTATGACATTTCTCTGCTGAGCTTGTAAATGGGATAAATGAGGATTTGTCTTAATTTGGCTGACAACATACAAATCTGTTTTATCTGAAGGAAAATAAAAGGAGAAAAAAGAAAGGAATGGAAGAGGAAAACGCAGCCAAATCTAGCTAAGTTTGTTAATGTGGATGCACTTGTTAGAAAAGCTAGAGTTTTGACATACAAAGTTGGCTCTTTTTCATCCACACACACACACACACACACACACACACACACACACACACTGCACTTAGGTAGACTCTCCTAAGTCCCGTGGTGACATTCTTTAGAGTTAATAGAGCTATTGTAATCATCATAAGCTGCGTCTTTTTCCATATGAGCAACCATAGCCCTACCTTTGCCTGTCCCTGCATATACTCTGACACGAAGCTACCTCATTATTCCAGGGTCCTCAGCCAGTGAATTTCACCCAAACATGTACCCCCCAACCTCACGCTCAGCAGTCAGCCCTCCCAGCGGCTAAACCAACCAACCATCACCCACCGTGACTGAAATGAACCGCCGGCCCGGCCCAGCGGAGACACTTACTGTCCTTTGGCATCTTTCACGTCAACCACTTCCGGGTTGTCTGCGATTTCTAGTAACAGCCGCAAACACAGGGTGTGACCATTAATCACTGGAAGAGAGAAGAACGGGCATTCTGTTCACAGACCCACAGGATCACACACAGCCCTCCAGAGTGAAGTCTGTTTGGGCTCTAAATCACTGGTCTTCAATCTGCTGTCCCCACATTCCAGGTCATACCCGCTGCCCAGCTGCCGGCACAGTGAGCCCCGAGGCTGACTTCACTCATCCATCTTCTCCGTTCTTCCCAGCAGGGCCCCTTGGTCCTTACCGAACTGGTCCCTGGTTCATGCCCTGAGGGTTATTTTCCCTTAAACATGATGTCCTTTTTTTCAAATCTCTTTTTTTCATTTCTCCCCACTTCCCAGTTCCTTTTGCTCTTCTGAGAGAGTCACACAATAGTACTATGTAATCCGGTGTCCTGCCTGCCTTCAGACCTTTTTAAAAAGAAGGAAGAAGGGACAGGAGAGGGGAGTGGAGGGGAGAGAGGGGAGCAGGAATAGGATGGAAGGAGGGGATAGGGAGGAGGTGAAGCAGAGGAGAGGCGAGAAGAGGAAGGGAGAGAGCGAACAGGTCCTGCTACTACTCCCTCCGTCACTGTACATTCTGCAGGCATCCAAGTAACCGTTCTGATTGACGCACAGTGACTTACAGCAAACCCTCAGGCCGGGGAGGTGTACAGAGGCTGCCCACTCACTGCTCGTTGATTGACAGCCTGGATGGGCTGCCTGCAGGGGCACCTCTGGCCCAGAGTTCCTCAAACCACAGCCTGACAGTGTCTCATGCATGCAGGGGGGTGGGGCTCTCCATCAGCCTCACACTCCTGGTCCCCTGACCTCCCCTCCCCTTCCCTCCCTTCCCCTGCCGAGGTCTCCTCGCCACTTCCCAGGTGCTGCGGGTCCTCACCCCTAATCACCAGCGGTCACAGCGAGGGCTGGCAATGGGCACGAGGCGCAGCCAGGACACTGCTGCTGGCCTCGACCAGCTCGGGCACATTACACGACAACCTTATGATAGGGGCAGAAATAGAATATTGGGGACCAGCTGTCATTGTAAGAAATATGAATCATGTCCTGTTCACGGGGATTGGTTTGTTCTGATGAAAGAGGGCACATTCTAACCTGGCTGGTTGCACGTGGGACCTGGGAGCTCACCTGGAAATGCAGCCCATCCTCCCCATCGGGAGCGGCCTGTTATCATGGGAAGATGAACAGCCTTGTTGCAGAAACCAGAGCTGCCAGCCCTGTGAAGACCCCCAGCCTGTGCCTGCCATGCCGCAGGCCTTTGCAAATCTCCAGCCATGTTACCTGCAAACTGCCCATTTGGCATACCCTGTTGCCTACTTCCCCATGTAAGCTTTGTCCTTCTACCCAATATAAGCAGCTGGTTTTGGGGGGGGGGGGGGGCAGATTTTTGTGGATGACCTGCTGCTCCCCATAGCTTTGTCCTTCTATCCAATATAAGCAGCTGGTTTTGGGGGGGGAGGGGAAGGGCAGATTTTTGTGGATGACCTGCTGCTCCCCATGCTGCCGGCAGTATTGGAATAAATGCTCATATATGATGCAACCCTGTCTCTGCTTCATTGGCTCAAGCAGGGACAGGCAGCCGGGTCCCCTCGTCTGGTTACACTTATGCGCACCAGGCGCGATGCTTCCTGCAGGGTGGGTGCTTCGGGTGCTGGGAGGCAACCCTCCCAGGAGGACAGTCGGGGCGGGAGCAGCTCCCCTCTCCAGTTTGTTGGATGCCACCCACAGCCTCACACAGACATGGCTTCCACTCGGGGAGTAGGCTGAGGACAAGCAATGTGTACGTTTTCCATCGTGACCTTCTCTCCTCTCTGAACAGTGAGGACACTAGCATGCATTGCATTTGCCTCCACATGGATGCGGAGAGAGAAGGGAATAGATGTAGATGCAGCTACGTTAGGTTAATGAGGGCTCTTGGAAGAGCTGCACTTTACAGTCCTTTTATCGAATGCCAGTCAGGAGAGAATGCTAATTCAATGACACGTTTTTCAGGGACAATACATATTAGAATGAGCTCATGTTCATCGACACCACTCAGCTGAGACACAGGAATAACGCCCACGTTCTGTGGACCGCTGCTCTCAGCTCATTCTCAGGTACATTTCTGTATCTCAGGAGGAAATTTGGGGACTGGAACACAGGCATTGTATTGTGGTTGCCTTTGGGTTGTTTTCTTTGTTTTAGTAGCGCATTCAACCTGTTACCACGGTACCGCCTGTAGGCGAGCAGTTTACTGTATGCTTAAAAGGAAAGGATGGGCAGAGGACTGGCAGCTAAATGCTATGGCAATGGGTCCCCAACGCATAGGGAGGGTCAGGGGAGTGTGACTGATGCCTCCTTCTTCATCAACTTGACCTCCTTTACAGGCTCATCACCATCATAGTTCCAAGGATATTTGGTTTTTGGCTAAACAGAAAAAGGGAAAAATCATCTAAGTTCCTATCACTGAGCCAGTGTGTTGCAGAGCAAACCAATACCCGCAGTAGTGTGCTGGGTTGTTGTTTTTTTGCGGGGGTGGGGGGGGGGTTACTGCTTTTTGGACTGAGCCAATAGCCCTCAGGTAAGTATAAGGCCCCCTTCGTGGAAAAGTGCAGCCAAAGTGGAATTCCTGTTGGCTCCCCACACTCTCCATTTCCCCAATGGCTAACATCTCCTTGGCTGTGCGGGGCCAAGTCCAGCTTTGTCTTAGACTAGCCCCGCCTCCGCTGCTCAAAGACCGCAACTGCCATTGCAACTAGCTGTGCCCAAACCTCTGACATCCATTCTGGCTCCTGCTCCTCAGTATTCCCAGGATTTGAAACAACAACAACAAAAAGTTGGCCTTTCAAATGAGTTGGAAGAGATTCAGGGTAAGCAGATTCTGAAAGCACAGGCTAAAGCTTGCACGTAGCAGACATGTTGTGGAGAACAGAGTCGAATGACAGCCTGTGTTGCCCAATGAATGACTTGAGGGACATCCAAAAGGAGTGAGTCGGCTTGACCACGAGGGGGCTCCATTGGACCATAACCTATGCAGTGGCAAATGAGTGACCACGGTTATTTTTCATGGTTCACTGTTTACAAGAGCGATTCTCCACAATGAAAAGAGGCCCTTTGTCGTTGTCAGGGAGTACCTGGTAACTAAGGCAGGGTGCTTGCCTTAAGAGTAGGCAACCAATATTTTAAAAGAACTAAATTTGAACTTTAGAATAATGCCAAGGATGTCTAGAATATCAAACCGTTTAATGCTTTACAACAATACCAAAAAAACTGAATGTGGGTAAAAAATAAGAATTGCAATTTAACCAACCACTGCTGACCTCATGACTAAAGTCCGCCCCCCCCCCCAAGGAATAATTGTTTCCAGGTAATTAGGCAACAGCCATGTGTTTGTTTGTTTTTCTACTCCATATCCTTTTTCTTCAGTGGTTTGGAAATTCAGGGTTGTAGGTGGAAATTCTTCTACAAAATCTAACATTCTGAGAAAATTTTCCCAACAAGATCATTAAATCTACTGGAAAACCATCTTCACTCTTTGCTTCTTCAAGACACTCATTTAATGGTATAAGACAGTTATTTCTCATCATAAGACAATATTTATGATCCTGATCAAAGGCAGATATCATTGAATTTCTGACTCCAAAGGAATATATGCCCTCACTGAGCTAGAGGCTCTCCCCATCACTTTATATCTGTGTGTACCTCTAGCAGGGTCCTGATACAGTTTGATTGTATGTGTATTAGAGAAAAATCCCAGAAGAAGACAATTAGTTCCTTTTTGATATCTACATGCACTTTTTAAGAGTCTCTTTTTACACCTGATGCACCAAGAATCAGAGCAAAAGCTCAGAGGCATCATTTAGGCTGGCAGAATGGTGCGCTGATTGGTCCGCTGTCTGATGGCTCCTTTTATGAAACAGCCCTGAAATGTCATGAATTTCCCACTTTAAAATTGCTGTGTGACTTTGTTCTATGTGACTTATCTGAAGGTCACAGTAGGCCTTGCCCTTTTTCAGAACGTTTTGTGATGACTATTGGCCAAAGGCTCTGCACTCTCTTTTGAGTTAAGACCAGATGGAGCACGGAGGATTATTAGAGCTGGATTTACAGTATTGTACTCTGTATGATACTGTAATAGTGCACACATATCATTCTACATTTGTCCAAACTCATGGGACGCACAACAGCAAGAGTGAGCCCTAATGTAAACTATGGACTTGGGATGGGGATGAGGTGTTGATGTAGGTTCATCAATTGTGATATATGTACCACTCTCGTGGGACAATGATAATGGGAGAGGCGGTGCACACATATTCTACATTTGTCCAAATTCATGGGACGCACAACAGCAAGAGTGGGCCCTAATGTAAACTACGGACTTGGGATGGGGATGATGTGTCGATGTAGGCTCATCAATTGTGATATATGTACCAC
>NW_005365832.1:463889-482034 GCF_000412655.1 Myotis brandtii
AAGGCTATGCTGGGGGGGAGGAGGCGGGGGGGAGAGGGGCAGGAGGTACATGGGAAGTCTCTGTACCTTCCTCTCAATTTTGCTGTGAACCTAAAACTGTTCTAAAAAAATACATCTTTAAAGGAGACGCCAGAGCCCATCTGGCCCGAGAAACACCAATCACCTCCACGTGGATGGGAAGCCAAGGGTTTTGGACGAGTGTAGGCATGCCTGATGCAGAAAGAAAATGTTTTAAAAATTGGGATGGAAGAAGATGCTGCCAACCTTTTACTCAGCTTACGAGTCGGCCGCAAAAACGCTAACCATTCTCTGGGCGAGACCCACCTGAGGCGTGAAGTGGGGTCCTTTTGGTGACATCGTCTTTCACAAAGATGGACGCGCCCTGGTTGATCAGCGCTTCCACGCATTCCGTGTGGCCCTTGAAGGCAGCCAGGTCCAGAGCGGTGCGGCCCTTCTCGTCCCGGATGTCCAGGTCCACCAGGGACTGCAGGAGCACTTCCAGGGCCTGGTGGTGCCCGTTGTAGGCCTGAAAGGGGAAGCCAGTGACACAAGTGCTCGCTCGCCTCGGACCCCACCGCTCCCCCAGTGCGGGGTGCGGCCTCCAAGGTCACAGACAGAGGCCACCCCAAGGAGCACGTCAGACAGACACTCAGGATAAAGCAAAACACAGGAAACCAGCCCTAACCAGTTTGGCTCACTGGATAGAGCATCGGCCTGTGGACTCAAGGGTCCCAGGTTCGATTCTGGTCAAGGGCATGTACCTTGGTTGCGGGCACATCCCCAGTAAGGAGTGTGCAGGAGGCAGCTGATGGATGTTTCTCTCTCATCGATGTTTCTAACTCTCTATCCCTCTCCCTTCCTCTCTGTAAAAAATCAATAAAATATATTTTTTAAAAACCAACCAAACAAAAAAACAGGAAACCAAAGAATTAGATTGAAAAATCAAAGTGCATGAAACTCACAGCTATGTATGAATTCCTTCGTGTCCTTGAGCTTTGTCAAATAATCTGCCCCAGAGGCACCGAATGTATGAATGGATTCATGTATTTGTATCTATCGATCTACTCTCCCAATACAAACCAGCAGCTGAATGAATTAATATTTTCTTATATCTGCCAGTTCAGGCTAACCATACTGACATGATCCGATTTTTTTTTTTTCCCGGGAGATTATTCTGTTAAACCTGGAGCAAAAGGTTACCAAAAACATGTGGTCTTCATAATTCAACAGAGGTGTACAGACCTTGTTGCGGTTGAATATTTTCATTTCTAGCCACGTGACCCTGGGTGAGTTTCTTAATTTCACTTAGTTTGCTTCCTTGTCTATAAAAGGACAGCAATAAAAGGTGCCTCACAGGGAGGATTAAAAAAAAAGAGAGAGATAAAATCGCACAGGCTTTGCATCATACCGTGTACACAGTTGATGCTTCCTCCTCTCCCCTTTACTCCCTCCACTGATTACAATGAAAACAGAGACAAAAGTGTGGAAAAACGTTCTGTGTAGCAGCACCAAGTTCTGACCTATTATGAGGCCCTACGCTATGCTCAGAGGAAGAGCCTTCATACTAAAAAACAAAAGTCTGAAAGCTGATTTTTATTAAGTCTATGAGGTAAAAAGCATCTATGTACACACAAGAGAAAGAACATTGAAATAAAGAAAAGAAAAGAAAAGGTGTAGGAATCCAGAGAGCAGGGACAGGGAGGAGCAGGGAGGTGAGAGAGACGGAGGGAAGGCCAGTCCTCGGGGTCCTCAGCCCAAGTCCCCTCTTTTGTCTCCGGCACCTCCCATGTTTCTGCCGCGGTGATTACGCAGGCACCATTTATTTGAAAAAGGGCTCAGCACAGAAAAAGGTTAGTTTCCTTAATATAACAAGAGCTCTTACGAACCATTTTTAAAAACTAGAAAATGTGCAAAGGGCATAAAGAGGCAGCTCACATAAAAAGAAAAGGTCAGTGAACATATGAAAAAAAATGTATATTTTATGGTACTATTTTTTAACTACCAGATTGGCAATGATTAAGTTTGGTCATGTCCTGTATTAGTTAAGAGCGGTGGAAAAAGAAATTTTATGCTCTGTTGGTGGGACTATAGATTGGTGTGACATTTGTGGAGAGCAATTTGACAAAACCTATCAAATAAAAAAAAATACTAAGTTGCAAACACTGCATAGAGCACGACCTCATTTATACAAAAAAGCAAATATATCCAGAAATATACATGTCTTTATATGTATACTTCTAAATTTATAGCAAATTTTAGAAGATTAGGAGAGAAACTGTGAACTTCTAGAAACGAAAAGTAAAGTAATGAACATATGGACATTTTTCACCTTATCTTTTTAAAAATTATTTAAATTGTTTCCTCTGAGTATTTTTTTGAATATATTTTTATTGATTTCAGAGAGGAAGGGAGAGGGAGAGAGAGGGAAATAATCACTGATGAGAGAGAATCATCGATTGGCTGCCTCCTGCATGCCCCCCACTGGGGATCAAGCCTGCAAGCAAGGCATGTGACCCTGACTGGAACCAAACCCGGGACCCTTCAGTCCACAGGCCGATGATCTATCCAATGAACCGAACCAGCCAGGGCAGAATATGTTTTTTAAATAGCACTATTGAAGGCACTGTGCTGAGCACTCCAGCTATAGCCTCTCATTTAATCGCTGCAAGCATCCTTTTTATAGATGAACAAAACAAACAATGAAACCAGCAATGTTCACTGACTCAACAGCACTTAGCTAGTACATGACAGAGTTGGGATTTGAAACCCCAAATCTGAGACCACGAAAACCTATGCTTTCAGGCAACGTCTTATCATTTCCCCCCAGTAACTCCACTGAAGTGACTTTCAGACAAAATACTTTTGTCTCTACGTGTTCCGGCGCGGAGAGCTGATTAACAAGCATCGGATCAGAAACTACACTCTTCCCTGGAAGGCCTGGCGTCGGGGGAAGTGCCCCGAACGAGGTTTGCGCTCGGGAATGTCCAGGCCGTCGCTCCTACACTGCACGTGGCCTTTCTTGAGACGGAGAACCGAATCCCTGCACCACCTTCAGGACCTGGACTTGCTGTGCAAACCGTAACTGCAGAGGCTCCCAGGCCTTCAGTCTAAACTCAACTCTGAAGCGGCCTTTGCTCTGAGCCAGGCAGCACTGGGCATGCAGCGCCTCCTGTAACTGTCACGGCCACCCATGGTCTGAATGCTATCGTGATCCTCACTTTACCCACGAGGACACCGAAGGGCAGGGAGATGGGCCAAGCCGCCCGCGGTCACACGGCCTCGCATGGGGAGCTGGGACTCAGAGCACACGGACCCCGAGCCCCGGCTGGGGCCTTGGCATGAGCTGCCATGGAATGGGCGCCACAAGGCCAACGGCTTTGTTTCTTTAGCTTTTTATTACAGGACAATTCCAACTTATGCCAAGAAGATAGGCTGGTGCGATGGAGTCCCATGTACCCATCACCTGGTCTCTGCCACCACTGACTCAGACCGGAGGTGACTCTAAGCAGATGTGGTAACAGAAGCACTGACACCAGGGTGTAAATCCGACCGTCTCACCCAGGGCTGGAGTCTGTGGCTTATTTCAAAACTCACTTTACACTGTAATGGTTGAGGGGGTAAGAGATCAACTGAAGGACTTGTATGCATGCATATCTGGGGCCTTGGCATGAGCTGCCATGGAATGGGCGCCACAAGGCCAACGGCTTTGTTTCTTTAGCTTTTTATTACAGGACAATTCCAACTTATGCCAAGAAGATAGGCTGGTGCGATGGAGTCCCATGTACCCATCACCTGGTCTCTGCCACCACTGACTCAGACCGGAGGTGACTCTAAGCAGATGTGGTAACAGAAGCACTGACAGGGTGTAAATCCGACCGTCTCACCCAGGGCTGGAGTCTGTGGCTTATTTGAAAACTGACTTTGCATAACACTTCCTCTCACTTTACACTGTAATGGTTGAGGGGGTAAGAGATCAACTGAAGGACTTGTATGCATGCATATAAGCAAAACCAATGGACACAGACAGGGGGAGGTAGGTGAGGGCACGTGCTGGGGTGTGGGGGCGGCCAGGGAGAGGGCAATGGGGGGAAAAGGAGACTTACACAATACTTTAAAACAATAAAGAATTTAAAATAAAATAAATAAATAAATAAATAGATTGTAATGGCAGAGCCCATGAAAGAAGACTTACATAATACTTTAAAACAACAAAGAATTTAAAATAAAATAAATAAATAAATAGATTGTAATGGCAGAGCCCAGCCAACTGCATGGCTCAGTGGTTGAGCGTCAACCTGTGAACTAGGAGGTCACGGTTAGATTCCTGGTCAGGGCACATGCCTGGGTTGGGGGCTTGATCCCCAGTGTGGGGCATGCAGGAGGCAGCTGGCCAGCGATTCTCTCTCATCATTGATGTTTCTCTCTCCCTCCCTCTCTCTTCCTCTCTGAAATCAATAAAAACATTTAAATTGTAATGGCAGCAACTGATTCTGCTCGTGTGGACATCCTGACGTCACACCCGCGGAAAGGACTCCACGTGGGTAACAGCAGGATCTAGTTGCCATTTGCAAATGGTGGTCCTTCCGGGCCCATTCCTACTGCGACAAAAACAGCGAACATGTTCACGTCTGTCAGTATGACAGCCTCAGAAAATAGAACCGGCGACTTACAAAGCACATGCATATCTATGAAGCATGACAACGAACACGTTAGATTTACTAGAGAAGACACAAAGACAGACTCAGGAAGGCAGCCGGCATGGAGGCACCGCAGGGGCACCACAGGCGCATAAGCTGGGTGCTGACGTACGAACTCACCTCCTCCAAGAGGCCCTTTAAACCTCACAGCAACGACTAAACCCATTAGCATGTGTCCAAGCTAAAGAGACTTAATGTCAAAATAAAACGGAGCGAACCCTGCTGGCAGTTAGAGAAGCCTCAGAATCCCATCCCATACTTCCTTCTATACCAGGAGCTTGAAACGTCCCTTAAAGACAGGATGGTTGTAAGTCCGGGTTTACCTATAGAATCCTGGTTTTTGCCTTTAGTCTAGTTCAGCGATTTTCAACTGGTGTGCTACAAGAATTGTTAAAACATGCAATACCTGACGGCTTAGTCAGGGGCACTGGCCTCTTTTCCCTTAGATTGTCAGATAAAAAATGACAACAGTAAACACAAGAGCCATCCGGTGTGAATCAATCAAACATATACCTATTTTTTGTTGTTGTTGTTAGGCCATAACAAATACAGAGGCCAAAAATACATCTTTTGGTGTGCTGCAGAATTCTAGTAATTAGTTTGTGTGTGTCATAAGTTGGAAATCGCTGGCCCTGTTTCCAGCTCCTGCATTTTAGCATACATCTGCATTACAATACAGAACTTCAGAGACACAGTGACGTACTAAACGTCAAAGGCAACAGGAGGGGAATAATAAAGGTAACTCGGACTAGACCAGAACGTTCATTTATCTTCACACTTCAGAGCTTAGCCCTATGGAATTCTATTTGATGGTTAATGCATGATTCAGTCTTGAGACAATTATATGGCTTTTGGGGTCTATTGAAAGAGTGGACAACGAAGCTTTAAGCTCTCTGAAAGGGACTCGGTAGTCAGCAGTACGCGATGAAAACTGTCCTATTCTCCTTTCTATTCCCATCACCTTCCACCAGGCGGTCAGTAGGTAATTCCACAAATAATGTCTGAAATAACTAAAGGAGGAAGCAACTCACCTTTGCGCTTCTGCCTAGAACACTCAGGTGTCAGCCAGCCACGTAAAAGGACAAACACGCTGGTTCAAAAAGCACGTAGTGCGTTGGCTTTCAATAGACAACCCAGTGTAAGCCTTTGCCGCAGGGAACAAACATTTTAAGTCTGTTTCACAAAATTCCTTAAATCTCGGTAGGTAACACATTTTTAGAATGTGATTAATTTCTTTGAACTTTTTTGATGGGAACTGAGGACACCGAGGAGGAAGAAGTTGGGGGTCCTCACAGAATCCGCGAAACCTTGGGTCCATCTGGTCCTCTGGGCAGCGGGAGCCCTCATTTGCATAGCCCTGCTTCCTGATTTAATTTTTTCAAGTGGCTGAAAATGCCCATGAACTCCCTGGCTCGTCACCCTGGAGGCTTGGATCATTCCAGCAGGAAATGGTAACCAGGTGGGTCAGGTGTCCCGTGGCCGGCAGGTTGGAGGGCATCTGCTTCCACCTAAGAAGCGAATGCCCTGGGGTTTCATCCAGTGAATTGCCTCAGAGGCCCCTGGACAGGCAGATGGCATCCTTGGGGAGTCCTTGAAGCAAATAATATATTTTTATTTGTTTTTATTATTTTTAAAAATATTTTTCATTTTTATTGATTTCAGAGAGGAAGGGAGAGGGAGAGAGAGAGAAACATCAATGATGAGAGAGAATCATTGATCGGCTGCTTCCCACAAGCTCCCCACCCTGGCACGCACCCTCCAGTCCGCAGGCCGACGATCTATCCATTGAGCCAACCCAGCCAAGGCAAAGCAAATAATATATTTTTAAATGGTTTGCATTTCAAGGGCATGACTAAAATGTTTTAGGATTAACCCACTGCTATCACCACGGCCAAAGGCATCCTCATCCCTGCTTGCCTGGTTGTCTACCTTCTGCTTTGTCTACCTTACAGTTTCAACTCCACACACTTTTAAAACAAAAGTAATATCACTTCATCTGTCTCCTCAGACTCCTCCAAAGGGCTTTCTATTTTGCTCAAAGGAAAGGTCACAGTTCTTACAAGAACATGAGGCCCTCTGACCTACGCGGCTCCCTGCCCCCCGGCAACATGTCAGGCCTTGTCCCCTCCCCACGCCACACTCTCCCTGCCACAGTGGTTTTCTGGCTCTTCCGGTAACTTGCCAAGCGTGCCCTCACCTTTGTGCTTCTGCCTAGAACACTCAGGTGTCAGCCAGCCACGTGGGCAGCCCTGGTGTCCGTGCAGGAGGGAGGTTCTGCGCTACGTAACAGCGCCCGGCCACCTCCACCCCCGTCTCGCCGATCTCTGTGGGGCACACGCAGCACCTATCACCCTCCGTCCTGCCACACGGTCACTTGCCTGGACTGGACTGGACTGGAAAGTACCAGGACAGAGCCCGGGCTTTGCTTACGGCAACAGCTCCAGCTCCTGGGACAGTGCTTACTACAGACACAGTCGGCACATGTCAATGAAAGACCGACATCATGTTAATCATGGGGAGGATGACGCTGCTGGTTGCACACAGGCGCCAGGCACTGTTCGCACTGCTTTACGTGTTAGCTCATGTCATTCCCCCAACGGCCCTGGGATAGAGGTACTGCTGTTCTCCACATGTGGTGGGTGGAGAAACTGAGGCACAAGAGGTTAGATACTTAGCTAAGCTCATACAACAAATTAATTAACAAATTGGAAAAGGTTTGGAGATCCTTAACTAACTCACCCCTTTTAATTTACAGGAGGGAAACCAGGTCCAGGTGAGCTACTAGTGAGGAGACTGGCAGCTGGGACCCCTCTCTGCATGCACTTCCTAATTCCCAAAGCCCACCCTGTCTTTCCAGTACTGGAAACCCATAGAGCTTAGCAGAGCACCAGGCATGCAAAAAACACTGAACAGTCACTTTTTAAAAATGAATGAGAGATGACAGAATTCCTAGAAGCTGAGAAGTCTCTTCTCAGATCAGAAGGAGGCTTGGCGGTGCACTCAACCCCGCTTTCAAAGGGCATCAGGATTCCATCTGAGGTACCCTTTCCAACAGGCCTCTCTGGGGGTGGCTAGTGCTGTCTGTGAACCCTCGGTGTTGGGGTAACTTCCCCAGGCACAGCCGATGGTTGGGCAGAGATTTCAGGGAACAACCTTTAGAGCAACCGATACCAAAAGCCAACCGGTGTGAATTTTTTACATGTAAGCATCCCACAACCTATCCACATTTTCCATTCCAAATCCATCTCCAGGAACAAAGACTTATGCACATTTTAACCTGATTTCCCTGGATTCAGAGTGTGTGTGCGTATGTCAGTGGGTGTGTTGGTGGGTGTGACTGAGGGTGGGGAGGTGGGTGTCCATGGATGTGCCCGAGCCTTTGCCCAGGCACTGTTTTCGTTGTCAGCCATGTCTGCATGGCTGTGCTTTCATTGTCAGAGCAGCCTAGTTTTAGGAACGCTTTGGTTCTTCCTGTAACAAGCGAAGTTGCCCACAGAATCTCACTTACAGCCAAGTGGAGCGGACTCTTGGTAGCACCCGGATCTGATTCTTCAAAACCACCGTTGGTTCTTTCCAAAAGCTGTGGAGAGGAAGGAAAACGACAGGACGTCAGTACAGTCCACAAAAGGAGTCTGACTTCATGGGTACGAGTGGGAGCACAGGTGAGGAAGGAGGTGTCAGGAACTGAAGACATTGTGCAACTTATCAGCAATGTAAGGAACCTGACATAGTACGTCCAACAAGGACGCTGAGGGTTTCAGCCTCTAGAACAGTGGTTCCCAACCTATTTTTGGCCATGCCCCCCCTAAGCATCTCTAAAATCCTGATGTCCCCCACTCCCCGTGCGTGACAAATAATTCTTATTTTTCAAAAAGTGAACTCCTAAAAGGCCATTAACTTGGTCTAAACAAGGTTCCAAAGAACATGGCATCCATGAAAGAGAAAAATAAAAGAATGATAGGATAGTTGAAGTACTGAGGAAGAAATCATTAAGGAATTGTTAAAAAATAATAATAATATGAAGCGATATGAAAAAAAGCAAATAAAATTTCAAAACATGTAATAGAGAACTGAAATGCATAAATATGTCACAACATATATTTATACTAGAGGCCCGGTGCACGAATTCATGCACGGGTGGGGTCTGGCCAGCCCGCCCTGATAGGGGCCAATTGGGCCAGGCTGGCCGGGGGGAGGGGCTGCAGGCAGTTGGCTGGACAGCCCCGCCCCCTGGTCGAACGCCCGGTTAGGAGACAATTTGAATATTAGCCTTTTATTATATAGGAGGATATGGTATAAGAGGCCCCTAGGACCATAAGAAATGCCAAAAGTTCACTGTTAATAACTCATTCTCAAATTGCCCCCCTTAAAAATCAAATTGCCACCCTGTGGGCATGTGCCCCACATTGGGAACCACTGCTCTAGATCATCTCAGCGTTTGTATACAAGAAAGGCTTCCTGTTTTCAAAGATGCTCGGCCTCACCAACCTGGAGAAGTCATTCATGGGAAGCCCACACTTCACCCACCAGATGGTAACAATGAAAAAATTGCAATGCTTAGTTCATTCCATCATCAAACACACATTCACCGGAGAAAGGGTTGCAAAAGACATGAAGCTCCTGTTCCCATGGAGCTTCCAGTATAGAGAAGGAAAGCAGACGAGCAAATTCACAAATGAAAGGTATCTGGCGTTGATCAATGCTATGATGAAAATACAACAGTGTGACGAGATCGAGTGACCGGGAAGTGACTTTACAGCTGATGGCCAGGCAAGGCCCCTCCAAGGAGGTCTCAGTTAAAGTGAGACCTGAATGAAAAGAAGAATTACAGCAAGTGAAGGTGTGGCAGCAGAGTGTCTGGGAGGAGGGAGGAGTCGGTGCAAATGCACCAAGTGGGGGCGAACACGGTGAGTTCACAGAGCAGGAAGGATGGTGTGGGCCAAGCGGATGCGTGTGGCTCTGGGGCCAATAGCAGCGGCAGTGACTGTCAGCTGGGGTCCGGGGCCACGGGCAGCCATCCGGTGGCTGCTCTCTGCTTCCCTGTCTCCTGGTCATAGGGAAGGGGCAGCTGCCCTGGCCGCCGAGTGCCCCAGTTCAGACCTGTTTCTGGAGGAACAGCCTAGAAAGGTCCCCTCTTCTGGACCTCCCAACAAGCCCGTAAACACCCATCTTTAAAAACCAAATCTTTTTCTGCTTAAAATAGCCAGCATGGTTTCTGTGTCCTTTGACTGAATCCTGACAGATTCAAAGAGTAATGCATATTGTTATAGAAGCTGTGTTAATGGGGGTGCGAAGGGGAAATTAGACCACTCAATACACTAGAAAGCAAAACTTCCTAAAATTCACGTTCCCCGTTTTTCTCCCTGAAAATCTCAAAGTTGTCAAGGGGGAGAAACATATTTTAAAGCCATATCTGTGGAATGATACCATTTTCAATTTTTAAAAAATTGCACTGGCATGACTATATATGCAGAGAAAAAGCCTAGACATACATACCCTACAATGAATAGCACAATAACCTGAACGCGGGATTATACAGGGTTTTGACTTTCTTTTTTATTTTTCCTGACCTCTTTTTGCAGTGACTGTGTAGTTTTCATAATCAGAAAAACAATAAAGCTCTTTCTATTTGGAAAAAAAAGCGATTAACCTTCCTTTTCATTTAACAAATGATGTCCACAGACGCCCAGATAGCCCAGAATTCTTTTCCAGTCAATGCACGTGGGAAACAATGTTTGGACTCTTTGGTAGATCAAATAACAGTGTAAAACGTTCCATCTAAAAGCACACAATTTCAATATCACAAATAATACAACACAAATAGAAATAGCGGAGGTAAGAGACATTTTATGTTTGCTTTTATTCGTGTGGGAATAGAATATGGAACTTAAACAATCTAAGGTATGCTGGAATAATGAGAATAAATTTAATTTTAACTTCAAAGCAAATAACTTTAAAACCAATCTGCCTCACATAGTGGAAATAGAAGTAGCTTTAACTGCTTACAAAGGCTAGAAAACAGCTGTTCTTTTGCTTTGTTTTGCAACATTATCACCTGCAAGACTTCCTGGAATTGACCGTGCCGCCCAACCCCAGATCCGGTCCTGGAATGAACTTGTAATCAAAGGAACACAGAATCATTTCCACCTTCTCACCCACACGAAGAGGCAAGAAGACAATACACTGTTTATAGCCTCAACTCAGGCATGTCCCCGGAAGATTGGTTATGGGGCATGACATTCCACACACATACTTTGATCATACAAAAAGCGTGTGATGTTCTGTGGCAACCAGTCACCCAATATTTGCCGAGAATCCCCGTGCAGGACTCTGGGGTAGGCATCGGGATTCAGCTGTGCAGAGAACATACATGGCCGCTGAAGAGGCGGAGGAAGGGAAAGGTAGTGTGTGTGTTCAAGAATTTCATTCGCCCTCACTCACTCATTCAGTAATTATTTATTGAGCTCTCTGCTAGGCACTGTTATCAGTTCTAAAATGGTCCCTGACCACAAGAAATGTATAGTCCAGGGGGTGCCATGGACAGCTCTAACGTATCCCTCCAGCATGGCATCATGGGCTGCTACCGGCACAATAAAAATGTGCACTCATTTCGAAGATCGACTTGGCCCTCTGCCTAAACAATCTGTTAAAATGGCTGCTTTCATAAAGCCTTTATCTGGGCTACTTCATCTTACTCCTTGTCATCTCCCAAATCCCAGAATTGCTCCTTTTCTCAATTGAGCAATTATTGATGAAGCTTATGTGTAGAGTGTCGCACTGCCTGACCCCGCCTCTTCCTGCACACCCTCCTCCTATAACCTTGCATTCTTAGGTGAAACATCAGAAGGGCTGGGATTAAATCCATTTCCAGCCCCCCACTGGCAGATAATGATGGGCCCCTGACGTGGCCATTGAGAGAAAGCAGCTAGGGTGGGAGCAAGCAGACCTTGGAAGGGCCTTATTTGTGAAACACGAATTCCCTGGTTCAGTGGGGGAGGGGAGGGCACTGTGGAGGGGGAGGCTGGGAGGCTCTGTAATTCTGGGGCCTGAGGAAAGGATTGCATTTGAGACTTTAACAATTGATAGGACGTTTTCTGAATCTGGAGGGTGTTTCTTCTGGGCTCGTGGGCTCACACAGAGAACATCTCAAGGTCTTATTTGACCCTGTGATCCCACTTCTAGGAATATATCTCAAGAAACCAAAAACACCAATCAGAAAGGATATATGCACCCCTATGTTCTTCCGGTCAAGGGCACGCATAGCTAAGATTTGGAAACAGCCTAAGTGCCCATCAGTAGATGAATGGATTAGAAAACTGTGGTACATCTACACGATGGAATACTATGCTGCTGATTTAAAAGCAGCAAAGGTACTCTAGCCGGTTTGTCTCAGTGGACAGAGCGCCAGCCTGCAGACTGAAGGGTCTCGGGTTCGGTTCCGGTCAAGGGCACGTACCTGGGATGCAAGCTCCATCCCGGGCCTTGGTTGGGGCTCCTGTGGGAGGCAACCAATCAATGTGTCTCTCTCACATTGATGTTTCTCTCTCTCTCTGTCTCTCCCCTTCCTTCTACTTTCTCTAAAAATCCATGAAAAAATATCCTTGGGTGAGGATTAACAAGTGAAAAAAAAAATAAAAAAAATAAAAGGTAATAGAAGGCCAAGTTTAGGGCTTTCTCTACAAAATGAATCTGTGATAACAAAATCAAGGATAAATATAAACTCAATGGTAATCCAATGGCCGCTGGGTTAAAAAAACAACACAGTAATCTTGTCCAAAACTGTGAGGAAACATAAATATTGCACTTGAACTAGGAACCCAAGCTTTCCAAATAGTAGAGATTATGACTGGCTATTTGGAAACACGGCAAGAAAAATGCAGGGATCCCAAGAGACTTAAAGCTGATTTAAACTAGTTTTTCTATGTGCTATTTAGGAAAGCAGAAAGCAAGCGTGGCTCTGACAGTAAAAACAAGCATGTAGCCAGCGCGTCTGTGCGGTAGCTTCTCTCTCGGTGGCTATGGTTAGACTTTGACACGTAAGTGAGGAGGGAGAGGAGCTAGAAAACCAATCCAACAGTACCCCCAGGACCGTGTGAAGAAGGTGCTCTGAGAAACGGTTTAAAAATGGATTTAATGCTCGGTCGGTGTGGCTCAGTGGTTGAGCATTGACCTAGGAACCAGGAGGTCACGGTTGGATTCCTGGTCAGGGCACATGCCCAGGTTGTGGGCTTGATCCCCAGTGTGGGGGTTGCAGGAGGCAGCAAATCAATGATTCTCTCTCATCATTGATGTCTCTATCTCTCTCTCCCTCTCCTTTCCTCTCTGAAATCAATAAAAAAATTTTTTAAATGGATTTACTTCTCTTTCGGCAGTGAGCACTAGGAGGATGTGTCTACATCTTCAAGTCTGTTGAGGGTTGGGAGCAGGCCAAGGCCCCTGCAGAGTTGGCACCTCTGTAAGAAATTCTACCTCACATTCTGTGCTTGAGAAATTCAACCTTAAATGTCTGTGCTTGAGAATGAAAGGCTGTGTGGGCAACCTCAAGGCCACGCCTGAGTCAACTGTGCTGAGACCTGGCTCAGCTCAGCCTGGAGGGGGTGCGGGGCCTACAGACTGTTCAGACCACCCAGCCTGTGTCACTACGCTCCATGCAGGGCCTGGGACAGAGCTCAGGGGGTCCCACCGGCCTTTCAGCCTCAGGATTGCTAGGATGTCTCGGGCCACACTGGGCCTCAGGGGACCCCGGCCTTCTCCGGGGGCCTCGGCAGTCACGGCGGTGGCTTTCTGCGGGTGCGCCTGACTCTGCTCACATCCGTTCACAGCTATTAGGAGAAGCTGTCTTGCTTGAAATTGTTATTAACAGCCATTGCCAGAAACTCCGTGGTTTCTAGAAATGTCTGAACCTAATCTAATTTCTGCCTCCCCGCACAATTCTAAAGGTAAGGAACCATGACCTCTCTACGCTTGTGCAAATCAGGGTCCATGCAACTCTAACAGGAGATAACGGGAATGGAGGAGGGCACTCCTGCGAGCCTGGCGAGGCTGGGTTTCCGTTTCTTCCCGGGAGCTGGTTTTGATTGCTCTGCTTATCTCCGCCCTCCAGAGCGCACTCAGGTCCTAGTAATTTCCGTGCCAATTAAAAGGCAGAAGAGCCTGCGGTCTGTATGAGGACGGCGCGTGAAACCTGCTGGGAAGATAAAGCCGAATGCACGCTATAAAATGCATAGTGTTTAAAAACTATCGTGCAAGAGCCTTGAGTGTTCATACACGTTAGCCCTGGCCGGTGTGGCTCAGTTGGTTGGGCCTCATCCTGTGCACCAAAAGGTTGCTGGTTCAATCCCCCATCAGGGCACATGCACAGGTTGCAGGCTCGATCCCCAGGAGGGGGTGTGCAGGAGGCAGCTGATGGACGTTTCTCCCTCTCCCTTCCTCTCTCTCTAAAATATCAATAAAAATATTTTTTTGAATGTTCATATACTTTGACCTATAAACCTACTTCAGAGATTCTATCTTGAGAAACTTTCAAGCCTAAAGCATTTCATAGTAAAATAGTGTACAACAACCTAAATAGTAGGAGAATGCCTAAGTTATGGTCGATCCAATAATGGAACATTATTTAAATTAAAATATATTTACCAAAAGTTCTTAATTTCCATAATATTGTATGGGGGGAAATCAATGTACAAAATTACATATTTAATATTATCTTCTATATGTGAAAAGTAAAATATGTGAAGAGACGAAGGAAATATATCAAAAGGTTAATAATGATTATTTTGGGGTGGTAGGCTTTGGTGCTTGATTTCTTGTTTCCACCTTTCTACATGTTCTAAACTTTCTACAACAAATATAGATTACTCTAGTAAAGGATCAGATACATTTATCTTTAAAGTGAAAGGGTTGAGCCAGATGATTTCCAAGGTCCATTTACCTACCTTCTCCATGGTACCTAGCCAGAATGTAAGGGGTCAATGTTTTCACGAGCAGGACTAGCATACCTTTATTAAGGCAACAATACCATGTTGGCCAGTGTTGCTGTTGGCTGAGTGTGTTTCTTCATGGCCATTAAACTCCAAATTCCTTATAGGCAGGCTCTACCTATACCATGTAGTATGCACTCAATAAAAGTTTGCTGAATTTAACTTAAGTCTCATCAATGAATGAGAGCTATCGTGGGATTAATTACAGAGTGGTAACACAATTGCTACCTGTTCTGAGAGTGCAGAACCACACAAAGCATTACCAGTAGGCTATATTTTTGGTTGGATTTTTCCCTTTACAACAATCTGAAAACATATTCGTTGCAACATCGAAAAAACCAACCAGTCAACCCACCAGCAAAGCAAACACATACACCTGACCTTCCACAGAACACAGTCCTGTAACTGAAAAATGCTCTCGGATACGTGTCTTTCTTAACCACGTCAGTTTACTGTTCTGAGTCCTGTAGCTCCCCATGAGGGGACCCTCTGCTCCCCCGTCAGAGGTACTAAAGAAGACTAATAGCAAACTAAATTGTGATCTGGTTGATGGACCAATACTACGAAGAAGGAGAGATATTAGTAAGAGAATTCCAAACATGTTTTCTGGTTGTAATGACCTAACTCAGTCCAGAAAAAAAGCCAAGCTATATGTTTCTGAAATAACAGAATGCTATGACCCTGTTCATCTCGCCACAGGCAGTCCAGATGAGGAGGAACAGTAAGATGAACTCAGAAGAAGTAAGTCACTCTCTTGGGGGTTAAGGCACCGTGGTTACTGGAAACACAAGGCTGGAGGAAGCCGAAACTGATCATGGAGGGGACGCGGAATTTGGCTTCACTCCTGTGTGTGCGTGTTGAGCCAGAAGAGGCGTGTTCCTGTGTTGGAGACAGATAACACAGAGAGATAGCTGACAAGGGTCCCTATGCAAATCTCGGAGGGAACACAAACAGGCTGTCGCCATCAGCAAAGTCCAGATACACAGTGTACGCCTTGGTTGCTGATACCAGCAAAGTATGCCTTGGGGCCCCCGAATAGATCCACCAAGGATGTGACTGGGAGTGCTGCAGGTCCTCTTGGGTCTGGCAACAGCTGCTGCAAGGGAGTTTCAGTACAACAGCAAAAATCTTCCACCGTTCCCTGGGTATTCACAGTGAAGGAATTAGCCTTGACCGCACCTATTTACCGCCTGAATTTTGCAGAGCAATTCAAGAGTTCAGTTCTCCCTCTGTATCAGCAGTGCGTTCAATATATGGGTGTGTTCTATCAGGGGAACTGTCCCCTGATGCTCTCTTATTCTGTTTTTCTCTTTGGTTCCCTGCATTGTGTGTGTGTGTGTGTGTGTGTGTGTTGTGGTGGTGGTAGTGGTAGTGATCATGGGTGTGTGTGTGGGTTGTGGTGATCGGTGTGTGTGTGTGTGTGTGTGTGTGTGTGTGTGCGTGTTGTGGTGGTGGTAGTAGTAATCATGGGGGGGTTTGGTGATCGGTGTATGTATGGAGAGAGAGAGAGAGAGAGAGAGAGAGAGAGAGAGAGAGAGAGAGAGAGAAGGTGCAGAGGGGAAGAGGACAAAAGCAAAAGTTCTGTGTGAATGAACCATTACCATACATGGGTAACGTAAGTTTAGGAAAAAGAGCAAAAGGGGTCAATATCAAGGGGGTAAGTATCAAACAAAAATCCACAAATATTTGATATTTTTGGATTCCTATTTTAAGGAAAATGATGTAAAACTTGTAAATGAGGCAACAAGGATGATTCTGTGTCCTTTTAAAAAATCATACTGAGGCATTGTTTTGATAACTGCACCCAAGGATTAATTTTTTAGTACAATGTTAATTCAGGACTCGGTCTCTCTGAATTCACATGCTAACTTGTAGATCTGTGCCCAGCAGAGATCCACATTATGTCTGTGGGGCAGAAAAGAGAAGTCCAGAAGTTATAGCTCCTTGCCTTCTTGGATATTAACCAGTTTTGCACCTAACCTAGCAATTTTATTTGCATATTACTTCATTAAAGTGTTTATACATGCTCTGTTCCTCAAATGCTCCTTGAACAATAAAATTTAGCATATCATGAAGTCCATCGTTATTTAAAACAATCTTTAACCCACGTGCCTCCTCTCTTTGCATGAGTCTTGTTTAAATTTTCTGAGAAGTATGTCCTTGGACATCACCCATCAGCTCCCATTACCGCAAAGCCCTCCACAGTCTTACAGACCCTTTGGGAACTCCCCTCACTGCTGTTCCACAGCTGGCTCTTCTGGGGGACACTGAGAACTGGAGAAGGGCCTCCTCTCCTTGCAAAGGGCCTTGTGCAGACATCGGGCCCGGAGCTGTGCTGTCCCAACGTTAGAAAATCAACCCCACTGGGTTTCCAGTGAACTCCTCAGGCTCTGAGACCGAGGAATCCCGGACGCCCCTCCTTCCTCACGTGCCCACTTCACGCAGGGAACCGTGGCAATGGCCAGGAACGTCGCACACGGGTCGAATATCGACTGCACTTGCTCACTCTTCTCCCAGGAACCCGCAGGGGCTGCCAGATACCAGCATTGCTCCTCTGCTGGCTCCCACCCTAAGAGAGGAGGTTTGCCTGAGCGTGCCGAGCTCATCCACTACCTTCAGGGTCTCCCAGTGCGTGGACCATCCTCTCTCCCTTCCTGGCCTCCCTCCCTGTGTGGATGCCCTCGCAGAACTGAAGGGAACCTCGCTCCAGCCAGACACCTGCAGGACCCCAATCTCGGGTCCCCTACAGTCCCAGAGGCAGACCCCTCCCCACCGCCGCCATCTCACTGGCTTCAGAAATAAACCTCACTCAGAAGACAAGGACACACGCCACAAAGCACAGATCATTTACCATCGAAAGCAAGAGCAGTCATTTCATTTGAGCCAAATAAGATAATTCAAAGACATGTTTCTTGCCAAGCTCATAACATTGCATTTCATTAAACCATGTTTTCATTTAGGTAAGACGACTGTCATGCCAGCTATTTTATTGACACTAGTTTCGTTATTTTTCCAGGAAATGGAAAAATTGTTTCAGATTTTGAAAAGATAAAGCAATACAAAATAATGTGATGCAACTATGATACTCCAGAGCCTGGTGTGTGTGTGTGTGTGTGTGTGTGTGTGTGTGTGTGTGTGTGTGAATTTAAAAACTGGTTTCTCCTAAGGGTCCTCCCAGGGTTAGACCCCCCTTAGCCACACTCTCCCCTGATGGGCATGCCTCTCCCTAACCCAAGGGCTGCTGGGAGCCGTGTGCAGGTGGCACTGTGGCAAGTCTGGCCTCCTGGACTCGCTGTCTATGAGGTGTTCGGCCACCCGCCCACCCAGGCAGACTCCTGGGCCTGGTCCCTTTACTGTCATTGAACAGGAAACAGCAGCGTCCTTGAAGGGAGCACACTGTCTGCAGGACTGCACCCCTCCCCCGTGCAGCCCTCCTCCCCCCACAGCCCCCCCACAGCCCTCCCCACA
>NW_005365832.1:482308-487285 GCF_000412655.1 Myotis brandtii
CAGTGATGGCGAACCTTTTGAGCTCGGCGTGTCAGCATTTTGAAAAACCCTAACTTAACTCTGGTGCCGTGTCACATATAGAAATTTTTTGATCTTGGCAACCATCGTAAAACAAAGACTTATATTTTTTGATATTTATTTTATATGTTTAAATGCCATTTAACAAAGAAAAATCAACCAAAAAAATGAGTTCGCGTGTCACCTGACACGCGTGCCATAGGTTCGCCATCACTGCTAAGCTACCTAACCTCCCTTTGTCTTCACAGGCCCAGCACTTCTCTCTGTCAGTTGCGCTCCAGGGCGGCAGGAGCAGGCAGCTTCCAGCCAAGTGTCCATCACGGAACGCATGGCGTGGGGACTTTCCCACCAGGACGCACACGCAGCCTCCCCTCCCAGTGCTCACAGGCTCCTCCACCAGCTTGGGGGGGTGGGGCGGTCCCTGCCTCCTTCCCCATCTGCTGTGTGCCTTTTCTTTCTGGCTGTTAATGAGCTCTTTGAACAGAAGGTGCGAGAGGCAGGCGGGGCATTTGATTTAATAAAACATTGCACGAAGGTTCTGGAGTTCTCCCGGTGGCCGGCCTCCCTGCTTGCTGGTAGCTCCATAAAGGGTTTAAGGAGACAGGTGAGCCTTGGCTGGTGTTGCTCAGTGGTTGAGCCTTGACCTAGGAACCAGGAGGTCACGGTTCCATTCCGTTCAGGGCACATGCCCGGGTTGTGGGCTCGATTCCCAGCGTGAGGCGTGCAGGAGGCAGCCCATCAATGACTGTCTCTCATCATTGATGCTTTTCTCTCTCACTCTCCCTTCCTCTCTGAAATCCATAAAAATTTATTTTAAAAAAAGAAGAAGAAAGATTAGACAGGTGAAAACTGTACTAAAATTAAGTTTCGTATTACCCAGGCACTTAGCCTAGTGCCTCATTCCTGTTCAGGAAAGAAAACCTTGCACAACGCTGTCACTCAGAAGCACAATTAACAGAAATCTATGTTCTCGTTAAGTTTTCCTTGTGGCTCCCAATTATCTATCAGAATGACCTTGCTCTGGTTTTAACAAGGCTTTAGTCAAAAAGGGTCACGTGTAAAAATACTTTTCTTGCACTCTCTAAAAACTATGGGAAAATCTAATTTAAGTGCAGATCTGGCCCAATCTGCATGACTTAATGGTTGAGCATTGACCTATGAACCAGGAGGTCACGGGTCGATTCCTGGTACACGCTGGGGTTGTGGGCTCGATCCCCAGTGTGGGGCATGCAGGAGGCAGCTGATCAGTGATTTCCTCTTATCATTGATGTTCCTATCTCTCTCTCCCTCTCCCTTCCTCTCTGAAATCAATAAAAAAAATATATTTTACATTCAGTTTTGTCTTAACTTTTTAAATGTAGGATTTCAGCTACGCAGTGTGCAGCCGAAGGCCGCTGAAAGCAACGCAGCGCTCCATTTAGGAAACCGGTTCTGAGGCTGTTGGCGCGAAACCGATGTGGCCAGCCACCTTCACTTGCTGCACCAAAGGGCAGGGGCAGGGGCAGACGTTTTCCTGTTGAGGACGTGCGTGTATCGTCTATTCTCTAACTTATTGTATGAATTAGTTAGGGACAGGTCAGAGGCTGAAAGCACTACTTTCAAGCTGAGTGAGGCTGCTGAAAGTTAGGTAAGCACGAACCGTTTACAAACGCTGGTGCCGAAAATAAAGGTAATTGTAACAGAAGTACGATTTCTGTTTTTTATTTTTTTTAAGTCAAGGGATCGGTGATCAAAGGATTAAAATCAAGAACCCATTCTGCAAAGAACAACCTCAAAACTTGCCGGATAGTTCTTTTTCTGTTGACTCGCTTTTGCCTTTGGAATTTTACTTGTTAACTAAGAAAAGTGGCAATAAACACAACTGCATCAGAAAATTTGGGGGAGGCTTCTGTACATGTTATCACAGTGGAAAGGTACATTTTTGTCAGAATGTCTCCTGAACAGCAAATTGGTCTGCAATTGCCTGCGTGGCTGACCAGCTCAGTAAGTGCTGAATTCCACACCACGCCCCCAGCTTCTGGGAGCACAGCCCAGCTGTAAAGTCGGGTCCACAGTGAATGCTTTCATGAGGAGGGTGCTGGGCCCTCGCTCACGAGGGTCCGTTTTGAAGGAGATGCCTGAGGAGTGACATGACGCCGGTAAATGCCCAAGCATCTCACGGCACACAGAGATCTCACCTGGCTTCACGGCAGTAAAGTAAGCCATCAACCTGTCACTCGTTTAGACGCCTTCCGAGCTAGGCCATAAAAAAAGGGCACGAAAAGAAGTTTTATGTCTAAGCAAAAATAAAGTTAAATATAGCTTCATTTCAGCATGTATTTGCTGAAACAGGTTTGAACAAAAAGTTTCCAAGTTAGTGCTCAGGGAGAACGCTGGACTCGAAAGACTAACTCGACGTTATTAAAATTAAATATTAATGGTGGATTTAATTGAAATGCCAAGACATTTATCCAAGGTTTTGATCATTTCCCAAATAGTTGCACAGCTGAAGTTGCAACTTGGACTTTTTTACTGCTTTCCTTTTCTCCTCTGCGTTTCCACTCGGGCACCAGGAATTCAGTCGGTGAGCCACACCACTGGCTCTGTCGCTTTCATACCCACCTCTTTCCCCTACTGAGCGACAAGCCCTCTTCCTTTCACACTTTCTTTAAAAAAAAAATTATATATATATATTTCAGAGAGGAAGGTTCAGAGAGGGAGAGGGAGATAGAAACATCAGTGATGAGAGAGAATCATTAATTGGCTGCCCAACTGCACGCCCCCCGGGCCCTTGTACCCTTTCTACATGCTGGTGATTCTGTCCTCATTACACCTTCCTTCCTGGAAAGCAGTGGGACAGCCGTGCTTTCTCTGCTACAACAATGAGGTCAGGTCCTGCGGTCTAAGTCCTCCTCCGTAATTCCGCGCTCATCGCCCCAGCATTGTGTTTCATTCCACCTCTGACCCTCGCCCTGGCCGGCAGCCTAAGAGCCCTGGCAGGGAGAGGAAGGGAGAGGAGGTGGGAGTTCAGGTGCTTGTTATGTCTCCGCGGCCTAAAGACAGGCTGGGAAGCTCGCTCTTCCCACACTACCGGTCACTCTGATGGGCTTAACTTCCCTTTCCAATGAATTTTAAGATTTGACAACTTTTTCCACCTTGACTTTTAAAATATAACCTCTCAATAAGATGCATTCAGGAATGCATGCTTTATTTAACATACTGCCTGACTAGGACTGTATCTGGCCCAGAGAAGTTGTTCAATAAATTTGCTTTGCATTTTTTAAATTTTAAAAAATGCAGCAACTTTTTAAAAATATTTTTTTTATTGATTTCAGAGAGGAAGGGGGGGGGAGAGAGAGAAACATCGATGAGGGAGAATCATTGATCGGCTGCCTCCTGCACGCTCCCTACTGGGGATCGAGCCCACAACCCAGGCATGTGCCCTTGACCAGAATGGAACCCGGGACTCCTCAATCCACAGGCCGACCCTCTATCCACTGAGCCAAACCAGCTAGGGCAATGCAGCAATTTTTTTAAAAAGATGAAATAATTGTAAAGTACTCTTTAAAGGCAAAAGGGAAGAAAATAACATGGACTCTAATCCACAATGGGGACAGCCAGAGACAACTAGTTAACATTTTAGTATGTGCCCTCCTAGGCAAATAGTGCATACACACACATAAATCATGATGTATACGCTTTACATGTAGTGAATATTTCTGCATACACTGAATATTCTTTGCAATATCACTTTAATGACCACACAGCATTCCAATAAGTCGGTGCAATAATGTCTCAAGAATTTAACTTGCTCCCCTATCTCTGAACTTTCAGGTTATCCCCTTCTAGGTGTTATTATTATTGACATTAACAGCTATGAACGTTTGTGTGGCTGAATCTTTGTGAATATTCATGTTGATATCCTGATGATAAATTGCAAAAAAAAAGTAGACTATTAAGGCTTTTGATTTAAAATTGGCAACATCTTTTTGGTAATTTCAATAAATGTGGGGGGTCACTTGAGGTATGGTGCTTGAAGATACACTTTGCTGGGTCGGTTTATCATGTCAGTTTCACCCCCCCCCCCCCCCGCTCCGATTTTATATTTGCAAGGTTCCTCTGCGCAGTTACTCTCCCAGGAGCTGGTTACTGACCCTCACAGGGAGCAGAGGCCTTGTCTCTCCTTCACTAAAAATGGCTCCCTGGCTACTTCCGGTGTGCAGGCCTCGCAAGTCTCTTCCTAGCAAGAAGCGTGTTTTCTAAAACAAACCGCGTACTGTTACAGCTTTTCAAAGCTTTACTGTGCTCATCCTTCATCCGTGAAATAAAACACAAATTGATTCAAGTTTCCACTAAAACAAACACACACACACAAAAAACCTGGTCTTTTCCACTGGTTTAATAAAATCAAATTTCAACTTGCAAGAAAGAAATTAATGAAAAGTTAGCCTTTCTTTAAAAAAAAAAAAGTATTTATGGCTATCTATAAATAACTGTCTCTAGGAGACGACTGAAATGTTCTTTAAACATTTGTCTCCAGTTGGTAACGACAGTGTCTAAATGGCGATTTTAAGACGATAACCAAAATGCACTCCTCTGCAAACGTGAGCGAACATAAAATACTATGGCATCTGTCTACTCAGATTTTAAAACTCAGCCTAACCTGTCTTGGAAAATACACACATTGGGCTCAGAGTAATCACGTGAGTCACTCCATGGTTTGTTCATTTAACATTAACCACTCCAAGTCAGTGAAGAAAGGGTTTCTCCTCTCAGAAGACCAGTGCCACATGCTTGCAGTAATGAGAGCTCAGCCTGCTGCAGAGGCCTTGGCGGGGAAGGGCCTGTTCCGAAAGGGACCATTACAGGAGGGTGAGAGGCAAGAATTTGGAGCGACGTCAGTGAATTAAAAAAATAATATTTTGTTTTCCAATTACGGTTGACATTTAAGAAGTGAATTTGGTGAATGAGTATAACATA
>NW_005365832.1:488218-488540 GCF_000412655.1 Myotis brandtii
CCTCCTTTGCTTATCTTTAAAGTGCTGATGACTCACAAACAGTAAGACCTAACTTTTTCAGAAACTAGAAGCTTCTACCAAATCCAGCTACTGGGAGGGGCCTGCTTGGTTAAATCAGAACAAGCGTTCCCTCAACTGCTCTCCCTGTGCCTTCGGAATTACTTAATAGCAACTCTGTAGACGCGATGAATAAACAGCACTGGTTTGGAGTCCTAGTTCCATCCCACCAATAAATAAAGGTTCACTGTATGGATACCGTCACACTGAGATGGGAGGCCAAAACTTCTCAACAAGGGCGATTCTAATCTCCAGGGGACATCTG
>NW_005365832.1:488577-504387 GCF_000412655.1 Myotis brandtii
GGGGGTGGGGGTGGGGGAGGTTGGTAGCTACTGGTGCCCGGTGGATAGAGACCAGCGATGCTACTAAGCATCGTACAATGCACCAACAGCCCCCACAACGAAGAATTATCTTGTTCAAAATGTCAGAAGTGCCAAGGTTGAAACGTCCTGCTTTAAGGAAACGAAATAAAAGTAGATAAAGAGGAGTGTTTCCTTTGAACCCAGGCGGTATAGAGCTCTGACTTAGCCTTTCAGGAGAGTCAGACAAGCTACCAGGGAGAAGCCCTATGACAGCAATGTCCCAACATACTCTCATGAAGGAGTTTAGTCAACATGGTTCATTGGGATAGAGACCACATTCCAGAGAAGTGCCATCGCCAGCTCGATGGTACTCGGAGCGAGTGAGAAGCCCATCCTTCACCTTTAATCTGACTGCACAGAAAATGTGTGAGTTGGACAAGATAGAAAACAGATGTTAACGAACCCATCTAAATGACGGAAGGTATTGGCATTTTTGATCCATTTTAAATCTTTTCTTGTTTTGGGAAGGGTTGGGCTTGGGGGATGGGCTTGTGACACATGAGAAAACCTCCAGCCATTTTCAGATTTTAATCATCTTGCCCACCTCTCAGAGGCAGGCTGCTTGGCAGAGGCTCCAAGGAAAGAGCCTTATAAGGCCTCAGCATCTAATTACTTATCTGAGGGGAAATTAGGCAGGATTCCAAACCTACAGAAGACGCATGTCCTGCCGGGAGTTATTAATTATACGCAGACTTAAGAAGCAGGCATTTGTTTTGGAAATCATGCCAGGGTGTGCACAGCCCTGCCAAATAGCACAGGAAGTGAAGACTGGGGAGAAGGTGAGCTGCTCGGCTCAGCTGGCGAAGGGGGGATTAAAACCAGATGGCCCCCATTTGTCTCCTTAGCCAAATTCTACATCAGATAGTCTTAGTGCTGGAGTTTAAATGAAACTGATGCCTGACTGCCCTGCTCCTGAAGAAGAATCTAAATTAATTCCTTTTTAAAAACGATTTCCTATTTTGTTATTATTGCTCAGAAGACCTTGAGGTAGTTAAAGACCTACTCTGACAAAAACACACAACCATGCATGTATCTGCAGACATTTGGGGAAAAAGACCATAAGGAAATAGATCAAAATTTAAACAGGCGTGATCTGTGGATGGTGAGGTTATCGGCGATTTCAATTTTCTTTGAATATTTCCATGATTTTCCAAACTTTCTACAGCACATATTATTTTTACAATCAGAAAGGGCCTGAAATAGGGTCATTATTCCCCTTCTGTCTATTTCATTCCCTAATTATCATCCAGTTCTACCTATACTGCTATCCTTTAAATATTGACATTGAGTACTTATGCTGGAAATGTGTAAATAACCAGTCAGAGATACTAATCAGACCAAAATCTCACCCAGTATGACCTACTTATAGAGCTGGCTGTATAATATATCGCTAATGGGTAACATGTCAGCATGTTACTCAATAACTAGTTTATCAAAGACTCCTCAAATTCTGTTTTCCATAGTAAACGTATCCTTATATCCTGGCAATGTACAAGACGAAAAGAAATAATAAATAGCCCGGCTGGCATGGCTCAGTTATTGAGCATCGACCTATGAACCAGGAGGTCATGCTTCGATTCCTGGTCAAGGCACATGCCCTGGGTATGGGCTCGATCCCCAGTGTGGGGTGTGCAGGAGGCAGCTAATCAGTTATTCTCTTTCATCACTGATGTGTCTATCTCTCTCTCCCTCTACCTTCTGATGTGTCGATCTCTCTCTCCGTCTACCTTCCTCTCAAATCAATAAAAATATATTTTAAAAAAGAAAAATTAAAAAAAGAAATAGTAAATAATTTTAATGAAATTTAAAGAAGTCTAGATTTTATGTCAATTGGCTTAATTTTTCACCTTCAAGGGCTTTATTAGTTCATTAATACAATAGTATCAACAAAGGCTTTGATTATTAGAGTCTTTCTATAACTCTGGGGCCTAATCACCACTATAAGTTGGCATCTAAGACAGAAAGGCAGCAGGTCTCCTAGGCTTCACATTCAAAATGTATTCCATCCCCTACCCATTACCCACACATCCATCAACAGAAGTCCTCCTCTGAGAGCTACTTCAGTAGAGGTTCTTGCACTACAAAACCCTCGATTGCATTAAGAGACAGGCACATTGAAATGGTGACAGGTAGTCAACCCTGTAAAATATTCAGGGTCATAGGTGTTACACTGGATCAATTCTACTTGCTGAGCATATCTTCTTTGTGTATTACCAGAAAAAAAAAGACACAGTAATACTGGCCTCATGTTTCCATGGTGACTTCTGAGAGCAATTCTTAAGTTTAACAGTTACTCTTTTAATCAGCTATCATTTTCATCGAAATGATATTCCCAAATTACCCCGAATTATATTAGCATCATGTTAATTTACTCTTTGCCTCAGAACAAGGAAAATCTATCTGCCTAGGGCCAGAGATGTTTTATTTAGGTCTAGGCTGAGAGCAATTTAGAAGCCGAGGGGCGTGGCAATATGATTTTTAAAGTGCAGAAAAAAGAGAACAAAGGAGACAATAGGTTTGAATACAAAAATAATTAGGCAACAGAGGAGTTTCCTGCTTCAGGAAGGCACTCTGCTTACCTGCTCTTCGTCCCCACAGAATGCATGCAAACCAACATAGGTCTCGCCAGACACCATTTTTAATGTTAAATTAGAGTATAAATTCCTGCTCTAAGTATCAATAACATGTTAGTGATTCTAGCCCACACAAAAATATATACAGCTTTAACATTTTTTTCTACTGGTTCGATTAAAGCGAATCTTGTGGCGTTCTGAAACACGAACTAAGCACCATCCACTATTTCTGGTTGATGAACATTAAAAGAATCAGCACAGATTCAAGAAGTGGGTAAAGAAAGCTGTTACTAGTTTAAGCAAAATTAAAGCAGATGGGCAAGACTGACACACATGTGTTCCGACATGGGCCTGCCTCACGTTTCATCTTTGATGAATGGCTGATCCCAGATGGCGATGGGGTTCGGGAGCACGGGCTGAGAGACGCATCCACTTTCCTTTACCCCAATGTACTGTGTCAGCGACAGAGAAAGAGGGCGTCATGAAGACAGCTTCTCCGCTCTACCGAAAACGAGATGTTGGTCAATTTATCAAATCAAGTCCACACATCCATGTGCACGCACCCTCATTCCATCCACCTCAGGTCCGGTCTACTGTTCCCCGATGCTGGGTGATGAAAGCAGGGCTCCAAAGAGACAAACGGCACACGCATCACGCAGACGAGTGCCAGGAAATCTCATTAACCACAGAGCCCAGAATGAGACGTTCTGTCCCCTTAGGTGCACGTCACCTGCACCTCTCTTCTGGGACACCCTATTTTATCTTGGATGATGAAGGGTAAGAATAAGAGAAATCCAGAACCCTAACAGGGCAACTGTGGTCCTTTATTATAGTTATTTGTTTACACGCTGATTCCCATCACTGGACAGCAAGCTCCTTGATATGGGAACTTCTCCATCTTTTCAGACCTGGTATAGAGCACTGTGCCCAGGACATAAGGGATATTGGTTAAGATACATTAAATACAGTCATAACAATAGCTTCTACTTGTACCTATCCTAGGCCAGCACCATGCTGCACACTTTCCTTACATCACCCCATTTACCCCTCAGAACAAGCTAATCCCTACTTGACAGATTAGGGAAGATATGGAGGCTTACAGAAGTGAAGGAAAACGCTGTAAAAACCTTGCAGGTAGGTGATGGCAGTGCTGGCATCTCAATCCAGCCTGACGATCCCGGTTCTTCAACTCCCAACCACACCACATGGTATGGACACCAAGGATGGTCAGTGGCACAGTGGGAGGAGGTTGATCGCAGACTCCACACACTAGGCACAGCCTGGCAGCCTCTGCACTGCCACTGGGGGGCAGCGATGAGGGCAGCGTCTCCACTAGACACTTGTGACCTAACAGATTTGTGGTTGTTAATAACCAGAGATACCACCACAGCAAGCGGGAACAGGGGAGGAAAATAGTGAGTGTCCTCTGTAGCCGAGAGAACTGTATACAGTGCATGGGAAACATGAAAGACCCCTTCAGAAGGAATTGAAGCCAAAGCTTTGGCAGAATAGGAGGGGACAGGGCCAGAGAAATAATTTGGGGATAGTAATTATACTCCTATTATTATCCTACAGAGAACTAGAAAATATGAATGACATTTTGAGCCAATAGATGATATAGATATAGATATAGATATAGAGATATATGATATAGATATGGATAGATAGCCAATATAGATAGATAGATATAGCCACACGTTGCCCTATAATTTACTCTGTGTCCAGCAAGTAGCCACCCTAGAGGTAGCCGATGTAAGAGAAGTCACATAGAAGTTGTCCCAGTGGACAACCAGCTTGGTGTCCATGGGGTCCAGGAGAAACAGTCTGTCTCGGGGAGAGAACGCGTGGGCAGGTCGCCAAGGGTATTCTGACTGCAAAGCACAAGGCCTTCGTAGGAGAGGAAACCTTAGGTCACTACAGCGTGAGCTCATTGACGTTTACTCAATTCCTTGGATTTTAATTCTACACTCAGGAAGCAAACTTCTGATCTTCATTCAGTTTATAAAATTGAGTCTCCTATTTGGAAGGGAACGTAGCTGTGGCAAATGACACGAATCCCTGGCCCTCCTAGTAGTTGGACTTTTCACTGTAACTTCACAAAGGATGTTCCTGCTCGTACAACTCATCTGCCTGATAAGGACTAATACGGTATATGAGCCTGCAGGAGCTCACACGCTGACCCTGATCGCCAGCCTCACCCACTGCCAGGACCAGTGGAGCCTTTAAAACCAGTCAGTCCACAGGAAATATTAAGTATCATCTTTGTTGTAATATTCCTCTCACTTTTAAAAATATATTTTGAGAGAATGACACCAAAAACACAGGCTTGTCTGAAATGATTGCTTTGGGTTATTTCTACTACAGTTAGTCTCTTATCAGCATGAGGAATTTGAGACCCAAAGAAAGTTGCTACAAACTGAAAAATCTTTATGTAATTAAAAAAAAGTGTATGTGTGTGTGAAATAAAACATGTGTTTGGGAAACTATCAATTCTTCCTAGGGGAAAAATGCTATGAAGTTGTCACTCTACATTAAATTGCTTCCCAGCGACCAAGTATATTTTATTGTCTAATATTAACAAAATTCCCTTTCCAAGTGCTGAATGGCCCACAGCATTTAAAGGCAGTGATGTTACCACTCAGGTTATAGGGACTGCTCATATAGGAAAAATCGATCTCAGTTATTGCGGAGGGATTTGGTTTTTCCAAATACTCCCGTCAGCGGTGACAGATGGCCGAGCCTCTTCACCCCCCCGCCTTTGGAATCTTAGAAAGGCTCTTTGTTCTTTGAATCAGACAGAACCCCATGACCCGAAGGCACAGGTGTGTATGTGAGCTCTTATTCCGACTACAAAAGCTCAGGCCTCTACACTTTCCGTTACCGAATGCGGATCAAGAAGGGAAGTGGCCATGATGGGGACCCGGTCCTGACCTCACCAGCGATGTGTCCGTGGCAGCTGCCAAAGATAAAGTATCTTTGGAGGAACAATCCTGCTGGGAAGTCACTCCTCCCCCCAACACCCCCCCCCAACCCTCTCCGGCTGGAAGTGGTCCTCCCTGGCAGCTGGTATCATCAGGAGAGTGAGGCCAAGCTGGCAGCAGCTGCTACAAAGATACTGAGCAGAGGTTCCAGAGGGAAGGTGGGTTCAAGAGCGCTTTGATAAAGCATGTGCCAAAGCCCAGGCTCCGTGCCCCAGAGTGCAAGCCGGGGGTGTACTTGACAGCGGTACCTGGGGTCCTTTTCCCCCTCGCTGGGTGGGTGATGCTATGAGGTGGGTCCACTCTCCTGACGGAAAAAGACAAGGCAGACTGCTAGTCAAGACGAGGCTCACCAAAGAGATGGATGACACAGACATAACTGTCACTGGTGTTGTCCAAGGCTCTCCTGCTTCCCTTAACCGAAGCCTAAACACTGCTTGTCTTGCCCGGCTGGTGTGGCTCAGGGGCTGCGCATCGACCTATGAACCAGGAGGTCACAGTTCGATTCCTGGTCAGGGCACATGCCTGGATTGTGGGCTCCATTCCCCAATGGGGGTGGGGGGGGAGGTGTGCAGGAGGCAGCCGATCAATGATTCCCTCTCATCATTGATGCTTCTCTCTCTCTCCCTCTCTCTTCCTCTCTGAAATCAATTTAAAAAATATTTTAATAAAGTACTGCTCGTCTCAGTGGTGCCTCCGTTGGCTGTCACAGTCTTGGCTGATGTGGAATTCAGATGTTCTGGGATTGATTTGTCCCTCAAAGTCTGGAGTTTGCCCGTCCTCCCGAGCACACTGGTTCAAAGCTTGGACTGTAGAGGGAGTCAGACAAACACGGGTTTGAGTCCTGGTTCTGCATCACACCAGCTGCATGACCCAGGGCAAGTTATTGGTATTTAGAATACTCACACGTGAAGTCTGGGTAAAAACAGGAGTTATGTCCTAGTGTTGCTGGGAGAATTAAATGAGATGATGCCGGCACGGGGCCTAGCCCAACCTGCTTGCCATAAATGTTCATTGTTATGACTTTATTAAAAATAGGCATGGTCGTTAAACTTCTTCCCCATGAGAAAAGGCCTGGAAAGAGAATTAGGGTTTTGTTTTGTTTAAGGGATTGATTCTTTTAAGAGATGAGGTCTGCCCTGCTCAGCCTGCCTAATGAGGCTGTAGCTGAGTGGAAGGGAAGAAGGAAGGAAGGAAGGGAGGAAGGGAGGAGAGGGAGGGAGGCAGAGTCACTTTTTTAGGCTTTTAAACTACGTTTGTTTAAGAAACGTTCCTCCTTTATCGCCGAGTCCCTAGAAGCTCCGTATCAGGAGGAATAACGCCTCTTCTCTGACTGCCTTAGTGCCCACTATCCACTGAGAGACATGACAGAAAAGGTGAGTGGACGTGAGTGTGTGGTTTTAATGTTGTGGATGTCTTCATACCAGTTTGAGACATTAGTATGGGTCTTTATATCTCGAAAAAGGGAAAAAATGGAGGGAAGATTGCAATAAAATGAGTTTGTGCTGGGAAGTAATCAAATCTAAAGAAAAAGCCAAGCCGCAGAGTTTAAATTTTCATTTCCTCTCTCACCTGCGTCTTCTCTGAAATACCTTCCTGACAAGCAGGACCGTCACTAGAACAGGTGCATCTATAAAACAGCGCTTAAGTTGTATCACTAAGTCCAATGTAATCACTCCCAAGTGTATTTCACTTGTTCAACAATGTTTGACACCTGATACGGGCTTGGCATTACTAGAACCGTCTGTCTGATAAAGCTGATCTTTAAATTCATGTACATTTAGATGATAATGGTTTATTTTCCTTTGGAACTGGGCATCAATCTTTCCTAAAACTGTGACTCTAAGTGTGCGACTTGGTTTTGAACTAGCAAGTCATGGGGTGAACCATAACTTTATTCTCCTTTACCCTATAGCAGGTCCGATCTCCTTCACGAGGCTACTTCTTCTGTGCCTGATGCCCATGAGATTTCATGTTTCAACTGAACTAACTAGAAGCAAACGCAAGCCCAGCATTGTTGAGGTTCCCACTGCTCACTGGCGGTCTGCCTGCCGGGAGTCACAGACACCCCAACCCCTTCTTCTCAGCTGTACCTCCGGGGACAGGAAAGAGCCAGCAGACACTTGTTTGGGGCTGGGATTCAGGTTTGCTGGCTTCTCACCTTCTTGTCTGCAGATGACTACTTAGCAGCTCTTCTTTTTTAAACTCTTTGATTCTCTGCGTTCTTAGCCTCGAAACGCTTAAGTAGACATTGCTAATATAAGCACCTCTGCTACAGAGCCAGGCGGTGATGGTTTCTTAAAGGCCTCTGATAAACACAGAGACCACCCGAAACACACAGTAGTTTACTTGGGAGGAGCATAATGTCAGTGTTCAGTGGCCCAAAATATAGTGGCCTTCAGACTATCTTCAGAGAATCTCAGAAACTCCTAGGATACACATGCAGGGGCGTCTGTCACCCCCACACACTCTCACAGTTGAAGTTCAAGTTGGCTCGGAACAGGGGAGAAGGCCGGAGGGAAGCAGCCAAATTCCCAGGGACTTGGCATGGCAACGTCTTGGGCTGAATTGGTTCAGAAGCTTTGAGTTTTCAAACAATCCCTCTAAGTTTCTGTAGGCGATTTATGTCATTATATTGGCACACACATTTTTCCATCTCAGTATAACAAAACCACAAAAATCTTGCTGTCACAGACAACTCTTTAGTATTGTTAAAGAAATACAGTATGCCCATATAAACACACAGACTCCAAGTAGAGGCATGATTCTCCGATGGTTCTTTTCCGAGTCAGTAAGAGTGAAGACCTGAGGGGAGGGCAGGGGGAGGGGAGGGGCTGGGAGGAGGGGGGAAGAGGAAAAATGGGACTTATCTGTAATACTATCAATAATAAAAAATATATTTTTTAAAAAGAGAATGAATTCCAGACCAAGGAGAAGGGAGGCATCGAGCTCTTCTTTAACCCCCTTCTTCCCCTGAAACATAAGTTTTATTCAGACAAGCTGATGTGGTAGCCAGGCTCCTGCTTGCTGCTTCGATATTTTGAGCTCAGTCGCATGTAACTGATCACAGCCCTTGGCATGCGTCTGTGGGCAGATTTTTGCTCGCACCTCTTTGGCCAAGTCCAGCCGAGAATGCCGGCCTGAGTAGGCCGACTTGGCAGAACTCTGAACCTGGGCTCCTCTGTCGAGGCCAGAGGGTTCGCACTACTTTCTAGAAGGTTTGTGCTTATGGAACAAATTCGATATATGTTTATATTAGGAAAATAGAGTGAAAAGAACAAAAAATCATTTCTGCTCCTTTTCGATGATAGCAAAATAGACTGAACACAAAGTAGGGTTTACAAATGCTCAGCCTCGGATCACAGACGGGACGAACACACCGAGTGAAATGTCAGAGTCAAATAAAATGTGCATCAAAGTTAATGACCCGGATTTAAGGATGCGCATGACCACAGGAATTGCTCCGCTAAGTGGGAAGAGCGGCAGAAGACACACTGTACCAACCTCGCAAATCAGCTGCTCTGATGGCCAGCACCCTGTTCAGTCCTATCCACCGGCCGCAGCACAGAGGCCTGGCCTGGCCAGAGACGCCCAGAGGCCGCAACATTCATTCCTCCTCTGTGTCCCTTCCGGAGGCCAGAGCCATGGGTGAGGGAACACAACATACAGAAGGTCTCCCGGCATAATTCCTGCTCAGAGGCTCAGCTGAGCTCCTTAGAGCACCACAAACATGCCTTTCACTGGCATTATTCTGGCCCCCAGCGCAGAGTCAGAACCAAATTGTTAGACGTATGAGCCCTGGGAGGATTGGGGTGTTTGTGTGCTGAGATGAGGGAGAAGACCGGCATGGCAGCGATGAGTCTCAGAAACGTACCTTCTAGTGCACACGGGCGTATTGGTTGCTTCCCTAATGTCTGGGACCCAAAGAAATGGGAGTTTTAAGGAATATGAGGGCATTGTGGTCTGAGAGAGAGAGAGAGAGAGAGAGAGAGAGAGAGAGAGAGAGAGAGAAACTAGAAAAGGTGCCCCTCAAAAAACCCACTTCTTGCTTCAAGAACAGCCTTCTTCTTCTCACTAGGGAAAAGAATCTATAGAAGGTAATGAATGCTAACTCAACTTACTGTTAATCATTTCACAATATATGTAAGTCAAGTCATTAGGCTATCTCTTAAATGGATACAGGGCTATATATCAAGTATTCTTCAAGAAAACGGAAAAACAATTAAATGGCATAATGTATGCAAAATTCCTGGCATGTGATGAACACACAACAAATGCCATTGGTGCTGGTCCCACCCTTCCCCAAATCCCCACCATTGATGGGCCAGTGGTGGGAGCAGACACCCACGGTGGTCGGTGGTCGGGCTCTCCGAGGCCATACCCAGGGGGGAGCCCAGGGTTGTTTTGTTTTGAACAGGAGGGTGCAGGGTGCAAGGATGCTTACAGCCTGCTCAGGATCCTTGCTTATTGGAACTGCCCAAGAGGAATTTTAGGGTGCATTTCTCAGTGGAAATACACAGAACTTTCTGTTTAACCATAATAATTCAGGACAATGGGAGAATTTCTCTCCCATCCCTGTTATAAATGACCCATTGGGCTTCTTTTCCGAAAGCAAACAACGGTGACATTTCTACCAATTTATGTTGCTAATCGGGTCCTTTTCAGCTGACAGTGCAAATTGAGATCAATTACTACCCCACCTCTCACCCCTACCCTCGTCCCCCTGACACCTGATGTTTGAATGTCTTGTACTGGCCAAGAATCGTCATCTCTTTGTGAATCACACAGAGCAAGTGCCATCGAATCAGAGGGGTACTTTCATTCACGAACAGAACTTGTGAAGCCTCTGGTGGACAGAAACCCTGGTCACTGGCTAACAGACATAAGGGCCCTGAGCTGGTTTTCTGACAGATAAAAATAACGTGTAATATATTATTTACATAGAGAGAAAGTGTTACAGGAGCATTCTTTAAAACAGCACAAGTTGCCCTGGCTGGCGTGGCTCAGTTGTTTGGGCATCCTCCCGCGCACCAAAAGGTCACTGGTTCAATTCTCGGTCAGGGCACCTGCCCTGGCTGCAGGCTCGATCCTGCAGGGGGTAGGGGAGGTGGTGGTGGTGCAGAAATAGCGCTCTCACATCTGTATTTCCCTTTCTCTCTCCTGCCTTCTCTCTCTAAAAATCAATAAACTATTCTTTAAAAACACACACACACACACACACACACACACACACACACACACACCAGCACAAGTTATTAAGACTGCAACAACAAACTTTGTAATAAAAGTTTCGACGTCCAATTACGGCATGGTTTTCATCGAGAAAACCAATGGAAAGCAGCCACTGTCTGACTTAATCTCATAGGACACCGTTACTAGAACCACTCAGCTAGGCCATGCCTGAGTTCCTGATGGACAGAAACAGGCTCCGCTCAAACATGATGACTGTTGTGTGAAGCCACTAACTTTGGGGATGATTTGTTATGCAGCAACCGTAACTGGAAGAACTAGAATGGAATCAAAGCTAGAGGGGAAATGCCACCCCCAAGGTCAAACGGGGACATCTTTAGCATCCACAAGAGCCACGGGAAAGAAGGCTCGGAAGTAGTCAAGGATTAGGAAGGCAGGCACCCTTCACCAGTAAATGCCACACCAAAAAGACCACTAGAATAAACACCCTCTTCTTTCCAAACTGGGGGACCTTTGTGAACCTGCATAACGGTGTGTAATAGTAAGAACGACCCTATTGGAACCGCTTGAAACCGGCAGCAAAGCCAAAGGGAAAGGAACAAGCGGGGCATCATTGAGTCACTTCCCCGCAGGCGCGGGCACGGCTGCTCTCTGGCTTTCTGCCTCCTGCCTCTCTCAATCGCTGTGCAACTGTGCAAGGTTCCCCCGGACACCGGACACCTCTCAACAGCTCTGACAGTGGGACTTCTGCTTTTAAAGAAACATGGACAAGAGCTGGGAGTCCAGTCCCCAAAGGTGACACCTCTCATTAGACCAGAGATGGGGAGGTTGGATGGCCCATGTATCCTGGTGAAGCTGAATGAGGGGGATGCTCTGGAGATGGCCAGTGGTGGCCAGCAGAGAGAATCCAGCCACAAATCCACATTTCTTCTTCCTAGTCCACCCAGGGTTTTCTAAGCAGCCAATTTCACATACGAAGTCTAGAGTTCTACCTCCTCTTGGGATGCTGGAAGTCTGGCAACCCCAGGTATGCATTCCCACCTGGTCTCCGTGAGCTGGGGCTGACTCGCTGTTTCCACCTTTAGACCAGCGGTTCTCAACCTGTGGGTCGCGATCCCTTTGGTGGTCAAACGACCCTTTCACAGGGGTCGCCTAAGACCATCCTGCATATCAGATATTTATATGACGATTCATCACAGTAGCAACATTACAGTTATGAAGTAGCAACGAAAATAATTTTATGGTTGGGTCACAACATGAGGAACTGTATTAAAGGGCCAGAAGGTTGAAAACCACTGCTTTAGACAGAGCATGTGCTCTCTAGCTGCCACAATCCCCACCACTCCCTATTGCACACCTGGGCTTACTTCACTCCTTTACATTTCTGGTTCCTGTGAGCATGTGAGTTTGTGTCTCTTTTGACCTATACCAGCAGAGGCATTTCAGACTCCAAACCCCAAAGTGTTCTTTGATCACGACAGGTTTGAAATTTCTGGTGGTTTGGGAATTCCAGTACATTCTGATTTTTTTGTACCCTTGCCAATTTCTTTCCCTAGACTACACATTGGACTGTTAACAAGCCCACATGCCTCATGATTATGTAAATTATCTTACAACAATTCTCCTGAATATGGCGGTGCTACATGCGCCTCCAGAAACATATACTGAGCTTAGCTGATACGTCCAAATGATCGTTAAAATACAAACTGTGTCCGTACACAGGTCTTACATTCTCGGCCCAAGTTAATGTAGAAAAGAGTTCATTGTCAGTCATTTCTAAGATTAGGATGGACAGAAAAGGAACAAAGAGATCTCACATGATCCAGTTAAACAATTGAATCGCTTACCACAGAACATCTTCAAGGTGGTTTCTAGGAGGAGCTAACTAGGTAGTCAGGCCCTTTGCTGAGGCATTAAGACCAGCACTGTCTGGTCTGGGTGCATGTGTGTGTGTGTGTCAGAGAAAACAAGACAAGGCAAAGCGACTCACCAATTCCAGACACTGCCTGTGGCCGTAGGCAGCCGCGTAGTGGATGCTATTGTAGCCTTCCTTGTCCCGGAGAGATGGGTTGGCGTCATTTTGAAGCAGAAACTCGAGGCATCTGTAAGTGTAGGGATGAGGTCATTTCAGAAAACATCTCTGGACCAAAAGAGATACTGAATGCAAATTTCCTCCTATTATGAATGCTCCACAGAGCACTTTGTGAGTTTAAGCATTTCTTTAAAAATCCTACAGCAATGAGGATTTGTGTCCTGGAAGAGTGTGTGTGTGTGTGTGTGTGTGTGTGTGTGTGTGTGTGTGTTTCAGCTTAAAACTGCCACTCTAGAACTCAGGAAAGCCTTTAGCACAAGACAGTCATTCAGTTCTTTTTCCTTCTCATCCTCAGGTGGAGACCCACCCTGTCAGCACCACTGACCACTCAGGGTGAGATTTGTGTCCAAGAGTGTGTGTGTGTGCGCGCGCGTGTGTGTGTGTGTGTGTGTGTGTGTGTGTTTCAGCTTAAAACTGCCACTCTAGAACTCAGGAAAGCCTTTAGCACAAGACAGTCATTCAGTTCTTTTTCCTTCTCATCCTCAGGTGGAGACCCACCCTGTCAGCACCACTGACCACTCAGGGTGAGAGCTCCATGTTCAAAAGACAAAGTGTCCGGACCCTGGCAACAGGGCCAGCCTCGGAGAGGGGCTTCTGTCCACCTTGCTATTGGAGACTCCAAGATCAAAAGGTTGGAAAAGAAAAGTTAAGAAGTGTAAGAAGACAACAACAACGAAAAAGAACCGAAGAAGAGCCTAAGCAATGAAAGGATTGAAGGAATTGGTAAACATTTAAAAAACGTAAGTCAGTCGCCACAAATGAAGAAAAAGACTCCAATTGCACCACTAGGAAGAGAGACTAAAGCAAATAATAACTAATACATTTTAAAAGCCTTTGATGACAAAGTTGTCATTTTTCTGAAAAAGCCACAACCCTTGGAATAGCTTAGAGCAGCGGTTCCCAACCTGTGGGTTGCGACCCCTTTGGCGGTCGAACGACCCTTTCACAGAGGTCACCTAAGACCATCCTGCATATCAGATATTTACATTAGATTCATAACAGTAGCAACATGACAGTTATGAAGTAGCAACGAAAATAATTTTATGGTTGGGTCACAACATGAGGATCTGTATTTAAAGGGCCAGAAGGTTGAGAACCACTGGCTTAGAGGAAGGCGTGCGGCTCCCCTTTCCAGACGAGCCCCAAACTCCAGGACATGGGCCTCAAGGGCCAAACCAGTTCTGTCCAGGGTTTATCGCAAATGGAACAATCCTGCTGGGGAAGATGGAGTAAGTCGGCCACACCTCTTGCTCTGTGATTTCAATTTAATCTTCTTCTTATTTTAATCCTCACCTGAGGACTGAGGATATTTTTTCCATTGATTTCTAGAAAGAGTGGAAGGGAGTAGGGTGGGAGGGAGGGAGAGAGAAACATTGATGTGACAGAGACACACTGACTGGTTGCCTCTCACACCCAACCCGACTGGGGTGGGGATTGGACCTGCAACTCAGGTACGTGCCCTTGACGGGAATCGAACCTGTGACCCTCTGGTGTGCGGGCTGACACTCAAACCACTGAGCGACGCCAGCCAGGGCTCAATTTTATTTTTGTGGCAGTGGGACCAACAACTCCTTCACAAAACCAAGCTGATTCAATTCCCTATCAAATTAAAATTGTAAGATTCCGAAGCCTATACTTTAAATAAGAACTCCCAAAGGAAAATTTCTATAGTGCACAGAAGAGCTTTCAAGTGACATTTACCTATCTTTTTGGCAAATGCCACAAAGAGAAAAATAGATCACATACAGAGACTGTTTAAAATGATATTTTAATTTCTAGAAAAAAATTGATGAAAGACATACATTTTTAAACCAAATACCTCCATGTCACATGATTTATCCATAAAAATACTCCATAATAATAAGTCAAGCTATTCTTGGGGCCCTGACGTCATACTGCCTCTGGTGACATGTACCTTATAAGGAAGTCCTCCCTTATTTGGGTAATAAAATGCCCATGGGCAGGACTGCAGGTGTGACTCACTGTAAACTGAACTTGGCTCTTCATATAAAACATTCAATAGGAATGGCATTCTATGGATGCACAACCCCCAGCTCCTGAAAATCTGCTGACCAATTGAATATAAAATTTGGAAAACACTTGGAATTGCTCCCAAAGAGTTATTCAATCCAGAATATACCTGACCTATACTACCAACAGTGCTACTGAAATAACAACAGTTGGACAGAATTTGAAAATTCTCCGTGTTGTTTTTTTATGGGACAGTGATTAACTAGTTTTAACCGGAAATGCTTATCTTTTCTCCTCCCAGGGCAGTGCTGGCACCTAAGCTGCAACATCAAGAGATGCACATTAGGCCAGGGGTGTATCTGGACGGGGGTGGGGGGGGTGGAGAGTAGCCTCTTTGCATAAAAGGGCTCTCGGGCAGCGGGTGGCCACCTGCCCCGCCCCTCCCGCCCCTCCCTCTCCATCAGCTGTAAGCAGACTGCTCCGGCCTGGGCAAGCCTGCATTTCCTAGAGAAGGAGCATTTGCTGAGATGGTTTAAAATCCCAGTCTTTAATATGATCATTTTTAAAATATATTTTTATTGATTTCAGAGAGGAAAGGCGAGAGAGATAGAAACACCAACGATGAGAGAGAATCATAGATTGGCTGCCTCCTGCATGTCCCCCACTGGGGATCGAGCCCGGCATGTGCCCTGACCAGGAATCGAACCGTGACCTCCTGGTTCATAGGTTAATGCTCAACCACTGAACCACACCGGCCAGGCTTTAATATGATTAATTAAATTGCGGAGAATTAGAGTAAAACCTGGCCAGTCTGCTTTACACTCAGCAGTGTTTCCCGTTGCCACCCAGTAACAAAGTTATGCCCCCGAACCTGCACCTGAGCCACCCTCTAACTACATCCCTCGACTTCCTGTAGACAACTTCTCACTTGTAACTCTAGGCCCGG
>NW_005365832.1:504599-506641 GCF_000412655.1 Myotis brandtii
GGGGGGGCGGGGAGCCCACCGGGCGGGAGGAAGGCCCTAGAGTGGAGAAGAGAGCAAGCAAGTCAAGGGCTGTGTGTGTGTGCAGACTTGGGGCACTACACCCACTGGGTCCCGAGACCAGAGAGTGGGCACCGTTCATTCGTTTGCTCACCTATTCAACAACTACTTACTGATCACCAGCTGTGTGCTGGTCACGGCGCTGAGCAGCACAAGCTTGTCACTGTGACCTGTCGTGCAGGAAGGACTCCCAGGGACAAAGCATTAGGGCTCCCCAGGAATCAACACCCCTGGGGAGACAGGCACCCCACCCCATCGCAGGAATAGCCGGGCAGAGGCAGGGGGGAGGAGGGGCATGAGCAGCGGCTGAGGGCAGGGGGCTGTGTGCGTGCTGATGTGAGTGTTGGGGATGAAGAGGAGAGTACAATGGGTGTATTTCCCACTGAAATCTCAACGCATTTATTTATAGAATCCGCTAAGCAGTTACCTGCAGGCCCTACAGGAGAGCCTACGGCCCTGGGAGGAATGTCAGGGTATTGCCCGAGGCACCCGATACCTGGCAGAGTCAGAAATGATATTTCAGACACATCTGGTTCCAAAAGCCGCTGACCAATCACAGCCATGGCCGTGCCCAAGCTCACCATTTTAGAAAGAGTGCCCTGGGTGACAGCAGCCCAGCTGAAGGATGTATTAAAAGAACAGTTTCTTCTTCACTAACGACAAGCCCACATCACCTCCTCAAGATCCCAAGTGAAAACCCCCAATAGCCAGGCTGGCCCCATGGCAACTCAGGGAAGTAACTTACAGCGCAGCCTCTTTCTCCTTCACCTCGCGGGCACTTTCGAGTTCCTCTGAGTTTTCGTGGGCATTTCCTAAGGTGGTCTTACTTCTCGGCGTGAGGAAAAGAAAGAAAACTACAATTAGTGTTTTAATGGCCAAGTTGCTAATGATTTTGGTGCTATGTAAAGCTCAACGATTCTTCTCCCAACCCAAAGAAATAAGTACTACAGAGTTTTCATTGAGGATCTACAGGGTGTCCCCCCAAAAAAGGTATACACACTTTAACAGCTGAGAATTCACTTAATTTTCACTCCTTTTCGGGTTTAACTTGTTTGAAATAATGAGTGAAGCCAGACTATGCTATGAACAAAGAAAATTTATCCTCAAGTGCCAGCAGACTTATTTTTCAATGGAGAAACATAAAAGATAAAGTTTACAGTACAAAACCAGCATCCGTGGATGAACTGAGGGCGCACAAATACGGAACAAAATGATCCTTGATGCCTGCGATCCCAGGGCCTCGTGCTATCAGCAGTGCCTGGGCCAGAACGGTCATCAGTTTGAACACAGACATTGACAAAAAAAATTTATTCATTTCCCTAGATTCTTTTAAATTTTGAAAAATGAACTGTATGTTAATACACACTGATTTTATAGTCACCCGGAGTGCAAATGCATTCTGGGGGGACGCCCTGTGTGTTATGCATGGTTCTCTCCAACGCTCCCCAGCACTGACCCAGAGTCAGTCCCACAGCCCGAGGCAGCAGACAAGGCCCTGGAAGCTGCTCCTCCGGAGGAGGCCCTGGCCCTTAAGTCTGTGAGAACGAGCTCAGACATCACGCGCACCTCTCCCGTCTTTTCCCCTGAACCGGGTCACTTGATCCTGCTTCCCATTCCCAGCCACCCAGACTCCAAACACGGCCAGGGCAAGACTTCCTGCCCGCCAGCTCCTGGAAGGGCGTCCACACCCGCGGGGGACAGCAGTGCCTGCTTCACACGTGACACTGCATCTGAGGCTACTGGGCTGACGCATGGATGGCTATTTTCCACACAGGACACACATATCAGCACATGTAAGTTTTACCGCAGATGAAGCATTTAAGGGGTGGTAATGAAAACTGCAGCAGATGACAAAATAAATGACAACAGATTTTTGAATGGGCTGACAACCTGGGCTTGACAGCTCCCCTTGGCACTCCACCCAAAACACAGAGACGTGATTGTGCAGTGATATGAAATCATCACACATCAAGAGAGCAGAATGG
>NW_005365832.1:506744-532258 GCF_000412655.1 Myotis brandtii
ATCTGGGTGAGAGAGATGCTGCATCCCAGCATCCTTAAGGCAGAATGAAGGAAATTAGCCAGCCTCCCCTCCCCTCCCCGGCCCCAGGGGACACAGGGACAAGGCTGCCTTTACTTTCTGTCCATGTCGGAAGCCGCGGCGTAGTGCAGAGCTGTCCGGCCCCAGTCATCGGTCTCGTTCACGTTGGCCCCCGTGGTCACTAAGACCTCGATGCAGTGGAAGTGGCAGTTCGCAGCTGCATAGTGCAAAGGGGTCCTGGAAGACAGGCGGCAAGGTGTGACCTCCCTCAGGCGGCACACAGGCCCATGAAGGCAGGGTTCCTACGGGTGTGGAGAGCTCTTCGTCCCCCAGAGCCCGGAGGCCAGGGGCGGTGCCTTCTGTGACGGTAAATTGCAAGTGAGGCTACAGAAACAGTGGCTTCAGACAAGGCCGTCCACCCGCAGACCTGCCTTTCCACTCCTCGCGCCTCTCCTGGTGCAGGTCGATGTCACTGCCCGGATGAAACACTGCAATGCCATCCCTCTTAGCCTCCTTATCTCGAATCAAACGTCCATTGACTTTCTAGTTGTTCCGGATGAAGAACTCAGTTTTCTAAGGTCCGATACCCACATCTGACAATCCCGTCCTAAAACTTCTGGTCCTCCCCCCTGACAAGGCCTCGTGTGAAGCTGAAGACCTCCCCAAGTTGGTCCTGATCTACCTTCATGGAGTGTCTCTCTCTCCCCTAGATGAGCCCATTATTGAATCCAAACGAAATGACCTGAGGTTGTCCCTGTCATGTTCACACACCCCTCCACTGTGCCACGTTGCTCTGTTCCCTGGAATGCAGCAGGGAGCAGCATTCCACCCATGAAAACCCCAACTCCACCAGAAGTTCTCTCTCTTCTGTCTGAGATCGCCGAGCGCCTGTCTGGGCCTCTCTCATCCTGTGCTGCCCTGATGTTAGCTGTTGGTGTCGTCTCACCTTCTCCACTGAACTATACGGCTAATAGGAAGAGCGATACATGTGGAATCCGGTGCCCCGGGTTCTGGTCTGGACAAGTGTGCAGGCCAGCCCCAACCACATCCCCTCTCCAGGCCCGGGCGTCGTCCTTCTGGCTACAAGAACCTCAGGTCCACTCGAGCTCTGAAATCCCATGCACATGCATAACTCGTTTAGTTTCTCTGGGCTCAGTTTTCTCATTAATTAAAAAGGATAATGAGCATCTCCATGTACCTCATGGAGTTACTATGAGAAGCCAAGCGAGTAACATTTAGAAAACACAGCACTTGTAAAGCATACCGCAGAGCAGGAATATAAGGTTTTATATCACTTATTTTTAGTCCTCAATTATTTTACAGTCCATCTGGTGTTGCTAGTATCAGGGGATACTAGCCAAACAAATTGCTAGAAATGGAGTAACTTTTTTTGTCAAGTACCATTTATCAATTTTCAAGTCCAACTATTTTATATTTTGTAGGCAATTTTTGGGCTCTTTGACCACTTGATTTACTCCTGTTTAGTTCAAAAAAGGGAAATTATAAATATTTTACATGTTGGATTGCTTATGTTTTTGTTGCTTTGTTGGCGTTTCGCTACAAGAAGGACTTCCTTCCAAGGATGGACTCTTCCAACCAGCTCCCCATTTTAGCTCCCTGTTTACCATCCCATCATCACATGACAGCATCACATGGCTTCCAGATGGACTGCTCCCTGCTGCTGTTATTTAGGCACAGGAAGCAGAGTTCCGTGTTTACATACCTCCCACACTTGTCCTTTTTGTGGAAATCCGCTCCACTGCTCTGCAAGAGTTTTATACATTCCACGTTACTGGAAAGACAGAGAACATCATTCAGGGGTGGCGGCGACCTGCGGGGCTCGCTGCAGGAAGACCTGTGTTCTGCAGAGTGTGGTGGCGGGAAACCACAGTTCCAGCTTTAGATTCTAACAACAACCTGAATATACGGCAAGGCCATATTAAGGACCTACGGTTCCTACAATTATTTTTTCAAAGCTAAACGATCAATACGAGAAAGAGCTTGATGAAACATTTTCAATTCCATGACGATGGCATTTAATGGTTATTATATGATTAAACCTTTCAGTGGTGGTCTCGCCATGTGCCCTAAAATGCCCTTTCAAAACCATCAGGAGTGTGGGAAACAGCCCTCTAAACCTAGGGTCATGTCACCTTTAAACAACGAGCCAGACTGGAGAGCATCACCTTTCATCAAGGCAGAATGAACTCGCCATGACCACCATTTCTGACCCAGACCTTCCCTAATGGAAAATGAAACGGCTGCGTTTCCCTGCCCCTGTGGTCTCGGGAAGTGAATGTGCAGAACCACGGCCGAGAATGATGTCGTGGAGCGCAGTGATCTTCCAACGCTCCTTTGTCATTCGCAGCAGCAATAAATCATGTTTAGTGGAGAGCGAAGGACCCGCCGAAGTGAATTTTCCTATCGAAGGGCGTGTCGTTAAATATTAATTCTAATAGGAGTTACAGACATGGATTCAGAATGGTGTGCTGTCGCTTTCTGTACAGGCCTGATATATATTTTTTTTAATGTGGGCATCAGAGGAGACAATCATCCATCATTGTTGTAAACTTCGAATACTAAGAAGTGGCCTGGGATTTACTGTTTTATTATCACTTAACTAAGAAAAATGATCTCGTTCATGATAAGCCTGAGCAGGGCTCTCCCCACCCCACACCCACCCGTCATAGCCACCTTTCTCAGAGAACAGGCTGTTTTAGCCATAAAACATGAGAACTTTCGAGACCACTCTGGGCTGGGGTAGCCTGCCTGCTGATATAAGCACCTGTCCTTCCTGCATGAAGCCAGAGGCTCAGAGGCAGACAGATCCCAGGTGTGTGGCTCACGGAGCCCACGTGATCTGGGGGATGAGGTGGGGAGAAGGAGGGTTTTCACACAGACAATAGTGTGGTGAAGGCCTGGGGCGGGGGCGACGGGGGCTAGAAGGGGCCAATGGGGAAGAAAGGGGACATATGCAATACTATCAATAATAAAGATTTTTAAATAAAAATAATAATACAAAATTATGAATATAAAACTAGATTTCAGATTTCAGAAGGAAACCATGCAAATAAGGGGCCCTATAGCTTCAGTCATCCCACTTCTAATATACAGACAAGAGGAGAGATGTTGTTGGTTCTCAAGGATTAGGAAATTGATTAAGAACCAACACCTTGCCCTAACCGGTTTGGCTCAGTGGATAGAGCGTCGGCCTGCAGACTGAAAGGTCCCGGGTTCGATTCCGGTCAAGGGCATGTACCTTGGTTGCAGGCACATCCCCAGTTTGGGGTGTGCAGGAGGCAGCTGATCGATGTTTCTCTCTCATCGATGTTTCTAACTCTCTATCCCTCTCCCTTCCTCTCTGTAAAAAAATCAATAAAATATATTAAAAAAAAAAAAGAACCAACATCTTACCCAAACAAAGCCATCTGAGAAAGGCCAGGTTTGGCTGATGTGTGGTCATACATCAAAATATATTGATGAGAGCCTTAATCTAACCACTGATATCAAAAAGAGTATATCTGATGAAAAATTATCTTTACAATAAAAAAAGGCAAGGGTTAAACTTCTTTCTTATCCTTTGGGTTTTCTTAAGCGTTGTTCACATTTAACCGCTACGAAGACTTAAAAATAAGGACAAAAATGTCTGTAAATGAACTCAATCTTGGATTCCCTCGATCAAATTATTTTCTTTCAGTGTAGGGAGTACCAAGGAGATGCACATTCTATAGGGTGAAAATCTATAATTGAAAAAAAAAACGGAAAGGAAATAAAATGAAGAGAAAGAGAGAATAAAACCAAAGAAAAACTATTTCTAGATGAGATGGGCTAAAATTTTTCTCTGGAAGGACAATAACGCAAGTAAATCTGGAAATGCAACCCAGCGATACTTGGTGTTGGTAGAAATGGTTCTGACCCAGTTCACTAAGGAAACGACCTTTGAGTCACAGACCACTGACGTCCAGGGAGAGGCATTCGTCATTAAGAAATGGAAGTCACAACTGAAACTGCTCACTACTCACCCTCCTGCAGCAGCGGCATGAAGGCACGTTCTTCCGAATTTATCTGGGGTGTCTATTTCAAAGCCTGCAGACAGCACGTGCTCATTACTAAACAAGGACACTATGCTATACTTTTGTCCTAGTTAAACCACAAGAAACATTGCAGAGACAGAAAAATCAGTTAGTAGAAAAACCAGAATGCAAAGCAACTGTAGTCAGAAAGAGGTTGTCATGGAAACAAACGAATGGGAACCGCTCAAGCGTGGCAATTTTATAGGAAGAACCGGGAAGTCAAGAAGAATTTATTTTCACATTCAGCTCTGGGTGAGCCCCAGCCCCGTATCTCAACCCCAGGACAGACATTGATGGAAACCCATTGGAGGCAAGGAGGGCGAAAGCTGGGCGGACAGGACACACGGAGAAAACACGGAAGGTACAGGAGGGATCCCAACATGCCGGCATAGAGAGTTTCTTAACGTTATCATCAGCTGCCAGTCAGTCTGAGGTTTGGGAAACGTGCTCTCATGCAGGGATGCTTTTTAGACATGCCAAAAGCAGTGGGAGCAGGATCCACCACAGGTAAAGTACTTAAAGGAGTCAAATGCTTCTGGAATATCTGCTGAATTATGGAATAAACAATCTTTGCCTTGCAGATCCCCATCGCCTTTGAATACATGGAGGTTGGCAGAAGCAGCGATAAGAAAGATTAGCAAGGCTCCAAACCAGAAGGGATTTCTTGGTTCCCAACAGGCCCGCATTAAAAATAAATAAATAAATAAAAATGAGACCTAATTGGAGGGGCTCAGCCATGGCGATTTTTCAGAGCCCACGGAGTGGAAAGGTCACATGACATTTTCTACTGTCAAAATGGGGGCGGGCGGAGGGAGATTTGGCCGCTTTCCTTTGCTGAAAAGTATTAAATGCTAAGCTACCATTTTAAGCTTGAAAGAAGTTTTCTCCATTCATGACAAACGTGCTGTGAGCTGTGGCCACTGCTGCCTGTCTCTGACTCTGGATCCCCCGAGCTCTAACTTAATAAACAGACAAAACTCTCATTCAGGGACAGCAATGCTGACATCCCGGCAGCGACAATGCCCAGGTTTGCTGGGAGCTGCCCAGAGCAGGTGATGAATGAATGACATGAAGCACAGGCAGCTCTGAGCAGACACGGAAGCCACGTGGCTCACGCAGGACACATCCAGCCTCCTCGCTGGCGATGGAGGTACTCACCCGACGACAACAGCTTCCGGCAGCAGTCGGAGTGAGCGTTTAGGGCAGCTAAGTGTAAGGGGAACATGCTATGGATCCCACACCTGAGGAGGAAAGAAACAGAGCAGCTCACGGGAACAGCTCTCAGGATCCATGCAGACGGACGATGACCTTTCTAGGTGTTCTCTGCGAAAAGTCAAGCCCACACACCTGGCTCAGGGACTCCTGGCTGAAATAGTTGTGCAATTCTTCCACTCGAGAAGTATGATGCACTCATTTTCTACCTTAAAGTAATAAAGTCCTGGGCCTAAATCAGAAGTAAAAGCCCCTAATAATGTGAAGAAAATGTTTCACATAAACATTATGTGACTCTTTACATTTAAAATTAACTTCCTTTTTTTTTTCTTTCAGGTTAGCAATTTTATATCTAATTCATTCATTCATTCATTCATTCATTCATTCATCTGCTCACATAAACATTATGTGACTCTTTACATTTACAATTAACTTGCTTTTCTTTTTTTCTTTCAGGTTAGCAATTTTATATCTCATTAATTAATTCATTCATTCATCTGTTCAACACTTTCTAAGTATGATATACTATATTAAGTGCTAGAGCAGTGGTTCTCAATCTTCCTAATGCCGCGACCCTTTCCTCATGTTGTGGTGACCCCCAACCATAAAATTATTTTCGTTGCTACTTCATAACTGTAATTTTGCTACTGTTATGAATCGTAATGTAAATATCTGATATGCAGGATGTATTTTCATTGTTACAAATTGAACATAATTAAAGCATAGTGATTAATCACAAAAACAATATGTAATTATATATGTGTTTTCCGATGGTCTTAGGCGACCCCTGTGAAAGGGTCGTTCGACCCCCAAAGGGGTCGCGACCCACAGGTTGAGAACCGCTGTGCTAGAGATAAGACAAACTCTCAACTTCGAAAGCAACCTGCTTTATTCCTTGAATTAATAAGCAAATATTTAGCTTTAGCCAGTTTGGCTCAGTGGATAGAGCATTAGCCTGCAGACTGAAGGGTCCCAGGGTCAATTCCGGTCAAGGGCACATGCCAGGGTTGCGGGCTCCATCCCCAGTGAGGGGCGTGCAAGAGGCAGCCGATGAATGATTCTCCCTCATCATTGATGTTTCTATCTATCTCTCCCTTTCCCTTCCTCTCTGAAATCAATAAAAAGAAAAATAAACAAATAGTTATTATTGACCTACCATGTACCAAGCACTTCACTAAAAGTTAATAATGGCTGTACAGTGGGGCCTTGACTTACGAGTGTCCCGACTAACGAGTTTTTCGAGATACGAGCCGTCTCTCGGCCGATTTTTTGCTTTGAGTTGCGAGCTAAAATTCGGGTTACGAGCCAGCTTCAGATACCCCACCGCTAGTTGGCGCAGCGAACGTCACAGTGAACGCCACAACATCAGCCCAGCATCACGTGTCTCACTCGTTCACTTTAAGATTTGACATACGAGTAATTTGAGTTACGAGCTCCGTCACGGAACGAATTAAACTCGTAAGTCAAGGCCCCACTGCATTATTGAAAATACCATTTTTGATGAAAATATAAACTGTTTGCCTTTTGCAGGTAAAACTCCATCTTCCTAATAGACCCTTATCCTGCTCACGAGCCCACATCAGGATCCAGCCACAGAAGCGCCGCTGGGAGTAACAAACCTGATCTGGCGTCTATTTCAAAACCCTAGCAGACTTTCCCTGACAGTGTTCCAGAAAGAATGTGCAAAAGCACTCTCAGGCAGATTCTTCCACCACAGCACAGTCCCCAGGATGCGCCCCTGGGGGACAGGCAGCTTCTGATGGCAGCGCCTTCTGCCTCCAGGTTAAATCCTCCTCTTCCCATCACCTCTCCTCGAACAAGGACCCCAGCCGTGTGCTGAACTGTAGTTCACAATGAACAGCATCATCGGGAAGGTCCTGTGTACTTACAAGCACTTATATTGTTAGTGATCGTTGCTCATTACATCTCATTTTATTCAAATAATAGATTTCAGACTTTGTAAGCCGTCTGCATAGCACAAGCGAGGTCATCTATTTACACCTGTGGGTACATTACCTAAGATTCTTCTCTGGCACTAGTGGCCTGTTTTCAGATTCTATGCATCGTAAAAAACGAGATTTGAATTTGGTTAAGTGTTGGATACATGAACTTCACTTGCTATCTCAAAAGTTATTCTGATGTGTGTGGATGTGTGAACGTATACCCGTATTCACAGATCTCTCATGGTATTCAGAGTGTCTGCGAAATCAGAGTCTGCCAGCAACGAGCCCCCTCTCTTTCCATGAACGCTTCTCTCTATTTTGAGTGTTTTTGCTCGGTCTTCCCTCCGTCCCTTTCTTTTCCCTACATGGAGATTTGCAGCCCAGGGTCTATAATAGCTGGCATCCATCAAGACATGCAATTTGCCTGTCTTCCGGGCAGTGTCATGCGCAGGAGCACTGCTTGTAATTGCCTCTCTCATCGTTTACAAAAAAAACTCTGCAAAGCAATTGCATCAGCGACAACCTGGATGCTCACGGAGAGGAAGAATGTGCTGGAGGAGGGGAGCGCTTTCTGTTTGTGCTGCTGTTTCTATTGCTCCCTCCTGATGCCAGTGAAACACGGCAATTTCTTTTCCTGGATCGCATGTTTTAAAAGCTTCTAACTACATGGAACTGTAAGCTATGAGGTTTTAGCTAACAGTTTAATTTATTTTAGGCAGTTGAGGCAAAAAATATATGATTAAATATCTCTGGACATTTCCAAGAGGAAGATGAATAGAATATTTTCTAGGGTGGTTTTAAGTTCCTGAGAAAACATGAAATCGAGGATTGGATTGCTCAAGATTTCTTTGAGACTTCTTCATTTTATATACATATATAAAATACTAAAATATAAATATGTGGCCCTAACCAGTTTGGCTCAGTGGATAGAACATCGGCCTGCGGACTCAAGGGTCCCAGGTTCGATTCTGGTCAAGGGCATGTATCTTGGTTGCGGGTACATCCCCAGTGGGGAGTGTGCAGGAGGCAGCTGATGGATGTTTCTCTCTCATCGATGTTTCTAACTCTCTATCCCTCTCCCTTCCTCTCTGTAAAAAAATCAATAAATATATTTTAAAAAAAATAATAAAAATAAAAATAAAATAAAATATAAATATGTGAAAATTTTATATTATATACTATATGCATAATATATTTATATACACAACACAATGTATATGTGTACAATATATAATGTGTTATGTATCTTCTATAATATATAGGATTTATTTTCTAAAGAGACATAGAGATATATATTTATATAAAATAATACAAGCAAATGAATTAATGAAAATAGCATCAAACTCTATAAGAAAACATAAAAAGTGTAAGTGATAACATGACAGCAACAGGATTGTTTAACAGGATTATATTCTATAATCTTCATGATCAATATTTCCTATCAACCATACCACTTACCATCACTGTCTTTAGATAATTCATTATACTCTACACTAGCTAAATTACCTCTTCTTTTTTTTTTTTTTTTTCTGTTTGTTAGTTATAAACCTGAGAAGATAAGGGAGGGAGAACTACTCCTAAAATGTCTAGCAAAAATTCTGTTTGGTATATATTTTTTATTCCACAGTTAATAAAAAGTCACTACCTCAGTGTAGGTTTTGAAAACATTAATTTGGACTCAAGTTCTACTGGCATTTGAACTTGAATATGCTGCTATGATTCAAATAGGAAAACTAAATATTAGGCCGCCATTGGAAAGAACATTAAAGTAGAATTCAGAATCTCTGAATCACTTCAGAAATGATTCATACATTTCAAAATAAAATTCCTCCTTTATTGCTATTCAACAAGACTGCTCATAAAGGAAGGATTGTAAAACCGTTAGCAGAAAATGAGGATTCGACTGTCTTAGAGGTCAAATAAGAAGGACCACTCTTACATCATCAGGCCTACATTCAGGAAGGCCAATCACTGAGGGTGTCAGCTAACACCAAACTTAACAATGTGTACGTGGCAGGAAAGAGGCGACCAATTCCAGCTAAATGGCTCCATTTATTTGACCAGACATAAAATTAATGGAACGCATTTGTATTAGCTATTTCTAATTCAGCTGTAAGCTGCCGTCTCCTACCCAGTTACTTCAGGATAAATGAGGCCAGAACAATTTGCAGACGACTCTCCGGAGTGAGCAAAGGACTTCTGCACCACTGGAATATCAATTCTTTCAAGTGTTCGCCTTGGCATCAGACAGACATGGCTATCCCTCCCTATTTCTAGTCTTTTCTAGAACCTTCCTTTAGTCGGGAGTGGGGAACGGGGCCCGCAAAATCATTTGGTCTGGCCCCGCCAAGGCAACTGCAGAAGGGACTCAAAATTCAATAAATCTAGGAGCTTTGTTCATAGCAACATGAATCTATATTAAGTGAACTATAGTGAGCGAATGATGTTAGAAATACCTAAATGTGGTTAAGGGAGGGGACGGGGTCAGAAACTTTGAGTTTGAGTTTAGTCTTGCTACTTGCTGGCTGTTTGGTCTTCAGCAAGGACAAAGCAGTTCTCTCATCCAGAAAATAAAGATCATGGCGTCGCTCTTTCTTACCTCTCTGAGCTCCAGAGCACGGTCTGCGGCTGGACTCAGGGCTCGTGTCCCTTTATGGGGTGTCAGAGCCCTTTGGTTTTCTTCTCTAACTTTTTTAGGTTTGGGGCGCTTATCTCTAGGGTTTTCATTTCTCTTCGTCCTGACCGACTGTGCTCACTTCTTTCTCTGTCTTAACTGCAGCAGCATTTGGGATATCGTCAAGCAGGTAACTGTTCTGAAACCCACCCCACCTCCCCAAGCCATTTACATCTGGTTCATGCTCAAGCAAGGCTTTTCATCCTGTTGTACAAAATTGTCAAGTAAAATAAGATTCCTAATAATACACTGCCCTCATATTGTTCTGCCCCTGAAAATTGTTATTGTTACCCACGGTCTCTGTGATCAAGGCTACACTCTTGATTCAAGTATCTAAGGCCCTCTGTAATCTGGTTCTACTACATATTACTAACAAATAATAGTTAACATTTAATGATAGCTTATTTTGTGATAGGTACAAATAACATGGATTATCTTGTTTCATAACCTTAGCAGATGTATGTATATAATCCATACAGCTCTTAACCTATTCCAGAGAGCTTTACTAGTAATTAAGTCCTTTCATCCTTATAAACAAACCAGTGGGTAAGTACTATTATTACTCCCACTTTTCAAATGAAGCAACCGAAGCACAGAGAGATTGAGCAATGGGCTCAAGGCCACACAGCTCACAAGCAAAGCAGCTTGGCCTGGAGCCTGGGCAGTGACAGCCTGGGCCCCGCCTGGGACATGGCGCTGCCTCTGGGCAGAGCATGGCATCCCCATACACACTCTTTGAGCCCAAACTCTTCCCAGAACTGTACCCTTTTCATCTTTTGTTCCTGTGTTCCTCTCTGCTTGGGGTCTGCCACCCTCTGCCTACCTAAACCTCATCGCCTGAAGGCTGTTCTGAGCAGTTGGCCACACGGGCGCTCTCCCCTTCCTGTCCACACTCTAGGGCAGTGGTTCTCAACCTTCCTAATGCTGCGACCCTTTAATACAGTTCCTCATGTTGTGGTGACCCAAAACCATAAAATTATTTTCGTTGCTACTTCATAACTGTAATTTTGCAACTGTTATGAATCGTCATGTAAATATCTGATATGCAGGATGTATTTTCATTGTTACAAGTTGAACATAATTAAAGCATAGAGATTAATCAAAAAAACAATAGGTAATTATCTATGTGTTTCCCGATGGTCTTAGGCGACCCCTGTGAAAGGGTCGTTCGACCCCCAAAGGGGTCGCAACCCACAGGTTGAGAACCGCTGCTCTAGGGCATACTGTCTACACCAAACATCTTGCCACCTTCGTCCTGCTTCATTTGGAACTTTATTATATGCTAACTTGCATGGTTCTTTGTGTTGGGCAGGCCTTGGGCCTCCAACACAGTGATGACCTCCTTGAAGGTACCAACAAGGTAACTTCTGAAATTCCCCACAGCGCCTGGCTTTGTGACAGCTGGTCCAGATGCCCTATACATCCTTGTTTGAAGTGAAGTGTGAAATGAGGTCAGCTCCCCCTCCCTATGTAGCACATTTACTCAATTGGACCCTATAATTACATAATTAAGAAAGCATCCTGAATAAACTCTAAATTTGCCCACGTATGATTCATTTTCCCTGCTGAACTGAGATGGAACATGGGAAAGAACAGAAGAATATTACAATGCAAAGTTAGGAAGGAAGCTCAAGTCTCCTTAATTAAAACCACTGGAATAGGCCTCTTATTGATGTGGCTGAAAAAATTAATTTGGTTCTTCCTTACATCTGTCATTAAAAGTCACTTAATTTCATTCAAATTTAATTTGTCCTTAGCATAAATGGTACAGATCCACCTGAAGCTGGATAAACGGGCCTATCTACCGCAGGGCAGGACCCCTTTGGCAGTATTTCCACGCGCGGCAATCATTCCCCCGCATCTGGCAGTCACCTACTTGGCTGTGTCCGCTCCGCTGGTGATTAGGGTGTTAATCAAAAGCTCGTGGCCGTATCTTGCAGCCACGTGGAGAGGAGTGTTGCCATCCTTATCCACGCAGTCGATTTCTCCTCCTGGAAAAGATTTTTTAACACAGGAGATAACGTAAGGACCCAGGCTGATCTGATGCTACCTTCTCCGCTAGTCACTCGTGGTGATCAGATGTTGATTTCTTCCCTACTCTGTGCATCTCTCCCCCGAAGTAGAGGAACGCTTTTCCGTCTGAAGGAGGGGGATTAGCAAAGCTGCATGGAGGGAGGTCTGTTAGAAATGCTTCTGAAAAAGCTTTCCATATTGTCATATGAGGACCTAACATCTTACAATCAGATCCCTGCTCTGAAGGGACAATATAATCAAATCCTATTCAATGTAATTCTGAAGACATACTCATTTTCTACTGTACCTGCTGAAGTAAAGATCTATGTAGGCCTTATACTAAAGCTAAAGAACCAAGGCGAATAGAGAGTTCAGGAAAATATTTTATGTAGTTTGATTGTCTAATTTAAAATATGATGAGTAAAATAAGTAAAAGCATGAACTGAACTGAAAATATATTTTTAAACACTATCACATTCATCATCCGTAGTCCATAATAATATAGTATTTCCTTTGTATTTTGTCTTTTTCCCCAACTTTTTCTTTTACTACATTTCTTTTTCCGCTTTTTATATACGTATATGTAAATATGATTAGTCTGTTTTTTCATGTATTTGAGGAACCACTTAAAAATCAGTTAGACATATGACATTTCACCACTAAGAACAAAGACACGCTCCTACATATATATCCATAATTCCATCATTATACCCAAGAAATTTAACATTGATATAATTTTATGTAATATACAGTGCATGTTCCAATTTCCCCAATTATACCAAAAATGTGCTTAAGAGCTATTTTAAAAAATTCCAGGATCCAATCTAAAATTCTGACCGCATTTGGTTGTCCTGCCTCTTTAGTTTCCTTTAATCTACAAAACTCTTCTTGCCTTTTATTTATTTTTTAGTCTCTGGTGTCACTGATACTTTGGGAGGCCAAGCCAGGCGCCCTGTAGAGTGTTGCATTCTGGAATTGCCTGATGATTTCCTTATTACTAGATTCAGGCTACACATTGTGTCAAGAACACCCCCGAGTTGATGCGCATCCCCCACTCCATCTCCTCAGCGGACACGTAAGGTCAAGTTATTCCATTACTGGGTGGCGCATCTGAGAAAGTTCTAAAAATGGATGAATGCACAACAACGTACTCAGTGCATGTTTCAAAAGTCACAGTTCGATTTTTACAAAGCCCCACTCTCACTTCTATCCCTTCCACTTCATCCTCAACCACATCCTGTAGAAATCACCTGCACTGGTTTGGGTTTATGTTTCCTGTGTTTCTCTGCAAAAATAAGCACCAGACTCTTTCACACCCGGCTCTTTTCCTTTTCATTTAATGCCTCTGGGAATTCACCTCCAGAGACCACTTCTTGGAGACCTTCCTTGTCTCTGTACAGCTTTACGGTTTCCATTGCCCGGATGTACCAGTTCACTGCCCCAGTCTCGTATGGATGAGCATTTAGGTTGTAAATATTATTCTTGCCATTATCAAGAACGCTGTAGTGAATAACCTATGGCTTCGTATTTGTTGGGTATATCATCCGGGTAAATTCCTAGAAAGGGGATTTCTAGGTCACAGGGTAAATGAACGTGTGGTTTTGTTAGATTTGCTAAATTTGCCTCGTTAGGCCCTGTGCAATTTTGCAATTTCGGCAGCAAGGTATGTGTGCCTTTACCCCACAGCCTTGTCAAGCTATGAGTACTGTCATGTGATGGGTGAGAACTGGCAGCTCAGTGTAGTTTTCACTTGAATTTCTCTTATCAGGAAAGTTGAGCATCTAGTCATATATTGAAGAACCATTTGTTTATCTTTTCCTATGAACTATTTGTCATTGCCTTTTGCCCATTTTTCTAAGTGTGTGTGTGTGTGTGTGTGTGTGTGTGTGTGTGTGTGTAAGGGGGTTCTTTTATCCCTTGATTTTCAGGGCTCTTAAAATATTTAAGAGATTACCCATTTATCAGTAATACATGTTGCAAACATTTTCCCCCTGGAATTTCATTTGTCTTTGGTGTGTCACCCTAAAAAATATTTTTGTAATGTACCAATCTTTTATTGTACTTAGATTTTAAGTTGTAGTTAGAAAGGCTTTACCCACATCCTGGCAATAAAGAAATCAACGTGAAAATATCTGCACATCAAATCTTTCTTACTGTGGTACAGTACTTATTTTTAAAAACCAGTTATTCATATCAACTATAATCATTTCTGTAAAAATAAAAGTAATGATTATATATCTTTATACTGTGTATACATATACATTCTTAAATACAGAGAAAAATCTGGAAGTGTCGTCAAACTGTCAATAGAAATTCTTGGGATGGCGGTGGGGAGACATATTGGTGAATATCATGGGCAATCTTGTGATTTAACTTTGACAATGAGCATGTCCTAATTTTATAATCAGTTAAAATAAGAAAATAAAATTAGATAGGATCTTCTAGGGACTTAACAGATTGTTTACTATGATCCAAATTTAGAAGCATCCAACTTAGATCAATCATTTTTATGACATGATGTAATCTTGGGGACAGGCAGCCAGCTGGTCTCCATGGATACCTCAGAGCAATCCTGGTACATGTACTTGTCTAAGAACCGCCTACAGTAGGCCTGGAAGGTCTACTCCTGGAGCTGGTCGGGGAGATAAGGGGGGCAGACCCCCAGACTGCAGAGAAACCTTCACCCTGAACACACACTGAATCACTCGGGCCCTTCACAGCCAAGAGCCGGCAAACCTTTCTCAACAAATGTGAGAGCTGCACGTTTACCAGCCTCAACTATGCCAAAAACTGGGTAGAAGAAAGAAGAGTGAAAAATATTGAAAAGGGTGGAAAAGAGAGGCTGAGTCGATAAAGTTTCTTCCAGTTGTTGTGCTATCATTTAATAAGTCCATTTAAAACTGTAAAAACATAGATACTTCCACACACGCTTTTATTGTCATTTAAAATACAATTCAAAAAAATAAAATAAAGCACATTTCAAGAAAACATAATTTGGGTAGTTGTTATTCAGAAATGTTTTATATTAAAATAGGACCTCGAGCTGAATGAATTTCCATTTTCCATTCACCCAAACCTTTCCATTTTTACCTGAAGACCTTTAAGATGTTCTTGGAATGCAAATTAAATGCCTTTGCTATTCATTTAAAGGTTGCAAGTTAAACACTGGTTATCTGTCCTGGATCGTTAGTGAGGAAAAAAAGTATCTGAGTTTAGAAGAACGCACTCGCGCACTCGTCTGAAGCTAGTTCCATCGCACATGCAAGGACGCTCAGCTCACCAAGTTGCCTCAGAAGAACTGTGAGCCAAAAGGTCAAAAACCTCACGATGACTCATCCTAGCCCAGCATTTGACTCTTGCTTTTCAAACTCTATGTATTTGTACAGCTTCCTGAAGAAAACAGCTGCTTTGAACTTTTGCAATGTACTGAGAGGCGTCTGAGCAGCTGCCTGGGGCCAGCGGCTGGACTCAGCGCCTCCTGATTCCATGTTGGGTTTCGTTCAGGTCCTTCCCCCTCTGCCTGTGATGACAGAGCTTCAAACACACTGCGACTGAACAGCAGAGGCTGTCTTGCTAACGACAGAGCTTCAGACAACACACTGCGACTGAACAGCAGAGGCTGTCTTGCTAACCAACTAAAAAAATCAATGGCTGCCTTACCGAAGCTGGATAATTCTGGAAAAACAAAGTGATTATAAAGAAGAAATAACCCTGACTAGAGAGCAGAGAAATGCCATAGGAAGTCCAACCCCAGAGTGACTGAACAGAACAACAAACACACACAGCATGCTCCTCGCAGCCTGCTTTCAGGTCCAGGAGCCAGCACTGTCCCCACGTGGGCCAGACCTGGGCCCCCTGGCCCAGAGACCCCTCCGAGGCACACAGGCCCTGCGGGTGTGAGGGTGAGAGCCTCCGTACTTTCCCAGAAGGAAGCCAACCGACCGGAGGGAAGAACAGAGCTGCTTATTCTCCTCCCTGAGGACACTTTGTAAAATGTCAAATGGAAGCACTCGCAGTTCTCACGTGGGGGATGAACGCAAAGAATTCTCAGCTGGGAGGAGAATGAGATCATCCTATCTCAGGGACAACTCACTCCAAATGTAAGCGACTCCTGGACTAAATAGAATTCAAGTCAAAGACAACTTTAATGTCCTTGTTTATCCAGAAATCACGTAAGTATAGTGGTTAAAAATTCAGTCTCTGGCCCGGCCAGCGTGGCTCAGTAGTTGAGTGTCAACCTATGAAGCAGGAGGTCACAGTTCAATTCCCGGTCAGGGCACATGCCCAGTAGGGGGCATGCAGGAGGCAGCCGATCAATGGCTCTCTCTCATTGATGTTTCTATCTCTTTCTCTCCCTCTCCCTTCTTCTCTGAAATCAATAAGAAAAAAAATATATTTTTTAAATTCAGTCTCTGATGTTAGACTGCCTCAGTTCCAATCTCTGTGCCTTCACATACCTGCCAAATATCCTGGCAAAAGCCACACCCTCTCTGCCTCAATTTTCCCATCTTTGAAATGGAGCTCTTCCTCATGGGGTGGTTGAAAGGATTTGTGTGCACATCTAAGCCAAGCGCCCAGCACAGTGTGAACACTAGACCAAAGGTAGCTTTGGAATTATATATAACTAGAGGCCCGGTGCACAAAATTCGTGCACTCACTGGGTTCCCTCAACCCGGCCTCTGCCCTCTCACAGCCCAGAAGCCCTCGGGGGATGTCTGACTGCCAGCTTAGGCCCACTCCTCAGAGGGAGCAGGCCTAAGCCGGCAGTCAGACATCCTTAGTGCTGCTGCGGAGGCGGGAGAGGCTCCCGCCATCACTGCCGCGCTCACCAGCTGTGAGCCCAGCTCAGGGCTTCTGGCTGAGCAGCGCTCCCCCTGTGGGAGCACACTGACCACCGGGGGGCAGCTCCTGCATTGAGTGTCTGCCCCCTGGTGGTCAGTGTGCGTCATAGTGACTGGTTGTTCCACTGTTTGGTCGATTTGCATATTAGCCTTTTATTATATAGGATGGACTACATATTCTAGCCCCTAAGTCCCCATCATTTGAGACCCCTGGACCCCATCCAATGCACAAGCAAGATGGCAGGCCAGCCAAGAATGAGACAGGCTCTGAAACAAAGCTCCTTGGTCACAGAGGACAAGAGATGGGGTCCCTTTCAGGTCTCGTCCCAACTCAGACGTCTAGCAAGGATGTGCAGAGAGGGCGTGGAAGTCTTCAGGTCCTCAGGGACGGCTTTTGGAGAAGTCAATGCAGCGCCCCCATGCCCCGCCCACCGGGGGGACTGTTGTAAGCAACTAGCATAGCAGAGGGCAGGTGGGTCTGGCCAGGACTCAAAGGAGAAGGCCCGTACGTCTGGCCCACAGGACGCTCGTGAGGAGGGCAGAGCTTACAAGGTGAGAAACTACTCTCTCTGGTCTGGTCACTGATGCTTGAAGTGGCTCTAACAGGGAACAAAGCTTTTATGCCACAGAGCTAAGGCCCAGTTCATTTGAATTAATTTTTTAAAAGTAAACTATACCAAATTTCTCCCTAGTTTTGTTTATTTTTTAAGGCAGGGGACACTCTTCTGAGAAATGCAGTGGGGCAAGGAAACTGATCAAAAGAGAGACACGAGGGTCCTGCCACCTCCCCTGTCCACGCCCAGCAGAATAAAACCACCAACGCGGTCCTCTCACTAAAGCGAGTGTCCAAGGCCACATATGCCAATTACAAAGAGCGAGTGTGTGCCATTAATCTTCATTTTCCCTCCCCAGGCTCAGTGGGGACTGGTTAGGAAGGCCTTTCCCCGACCGTCTCCCTGAAATGCTAGACATGTCCTTTGCTTTGCTGCAGGTATTCTGCTTTCGAAGCATCATTTCCCTGGCTGGTCTTCCGTCCAAATGTCAAACGACGGTTTGGTTTTACGACCTGAGTGCCTACGCTCTAACTCAGTGCCACGAATAATTCAAGTGCATGTCATCAAAGTCCTGACAGGTGAGAGAAAAACAGGTCCAAGAAAATTGATGCCAGAACTGTGAGAAGGAGAAATGTGGGTCAGCTAAAGATAGCCGAGGAGCTGCGGGGTTCACCAGGAACGTGAACTAAAATCTGGGCTAACCCCGTGGGGGGCGTTTCGTGGTTTTGGTGTGTGTTTTTTTGTCAGATGTCTCTGAGATTTGCTAAGATAACAGACTTGGGCTGTGAAGGTCAAGCCACTCGGGTGCCGGCCTCCACCCACAATGTGAAGTGACCCTCCCAGGTACTCTGGCTGCGGAGCCAGCCCATTGGCTCACGTAGGCTGCTGCTGTAAGCCTGGGAGATTGCTAGATCATGTGACTTCCCAAGGTCTCTATCGAGCACGTGATTGTTAGGATTCTTCACATCACATACTCACCTGCTTTTTTCCTGGGTCAACTCATCGTTAGCTACCTTTGCCCGAGCAGCCCAATGCGGTTCACCTTAGGGGACGATGGTGAATTCTGAAACTTGAAAATAGCTCCGACTTCCTGCTAGGAAATGTATAGTACTTATTTGTATCAGTTTTTGAGTAAAAGTGCAGGATCTTGAGCCTATGTAGGTATGTATACCATGTCTAGTTTCAGAACTCACATGTTCTTTGACTGACTGGGGATGGACTGTGGAACTTAGTGGCTTTAGGTCGTCCCTCCTGAGCTGGCTGGGGATGTGACGTCGGAGGAAGAGCTTTTAGCAGAGCACATCAAAGGAAACTGCAAATCCGAGCGCAATGAACTCTAAAAGAGCATCACCTTTCACGTTCAGATAACTGACAGCCCATCTCATGGGACCAGAACACTGTTCAAATAGGAGAGTGCGGAAGAGGCCTCTTACCGTTCTGAATGAGGGTCTGCGAGCGTGTGAACCTGCCGTGGACGGCTGTCATGTGCAACGGGCTTTTGCCATCTTTACTCTGAAAAAGAAGGGAGAGAGAAACAATGGACCAGGGACATGGGTCCGAGACATCCCTACGGACACTGCTGGCGATGTCCTGACAATGTCCATTTAATTTTTTTTAAGTATAATAAAAAAATGACAAGAGGCAAAAGATAATTTTGAAAGCGAGTGATAAAGTGCATGTTATACCTCAAGTTGCTGCATAACATCACATCGTAAAGAAGCCGGGAGAAGTGAATATTTTAGAGAAGAAATGCAAAATGTCTAGTTATACTGACAGTTTTTAAATGACTCTGTTTCAAATGGAATAAATCCTCCAAAATGTTTTCATCTCCTGTAACCAACTAGTTGAAGGAAGTTTTCTCCAAGGACTTTTTTTTTGAACTTTTGTCTATAGTCCATGAAAAAAAAAAGAAAAAAGACAAACGGTGTGTTACCTCGCTTGGCCCTGAGTGACCTGGCGTAGCCCAAACTGCTATAAATCACTGCAACTCTCAGGACGAACCTAGAATCCTCCACCATCCCTCCCTTCCAACTCCAGAGGAAAACTTTCTGACTGTTGCAAAAGAGAAAGGCTGAATTCACAGCATCAAGGCATGCAGCTGTCCAGCCAACTGCCCCTTTACCATCACCTGGAAACTGGTGTACTGAATTCATACACCTCTTCATTGTTCAAGATATCAGTGATGGGACTTCCTGACACAGGTTCAGCCAAAACATAAAAAATGCACAGAATCTATATACTGATCATCATTACACCAAATACCCAAATCCCACACATTTAATTAAGAAATACTCATTCATAGAATTTCTTAAAATAGTAATCCCCCCCAAATTATTAGTTATTTTAGACCAAAGGTATCCTCAACAGAATGCCTCCTTTCATTCAAGTATTGTAATAATAATAATAATAATAAACACACTATGTAATTTTATTTTTCTAAGTCTCGGGGAAAACACTTTTCTTAAGCCTGAGGTTAAAATATGTGGTTTGTAAAATGCAAGTTCATTTTAGTGATGCATCCCATATACTGTTCCTTTAAAATGGCTCTTGGTTTAAAAAATTCTACAGTGGAACACAAATCATTACTTAAAGAAGTGTTTCTCAGAGTGAACCGAGGACTACCTGCGCCTGATCATCGGGTTGCTTGTGATAAATGTGAATTCTGTGCCCAAACCCAGACCTGCCGAGCCGGAATCAGGGCGACGGGAGCCCCACTTGTGACCTGCAGAGCACCCTGCTTTCCACTGTGGGCTGGAACCGCTTGCAGAACCACAGGCTTGAACAGAGGAGTTGACGTCTATTCCTCAGAAAGGAAGCAGGGAGCCACGCACAGCCTGGGCCACGGGAGGAGCGCATCAGAGTGGGAGCTGCCTGGCGGTGACAGTTCGCAGGCAGCCACAGAAAAAGAACTGATAGCTCTTTCCCCGCCTCACAGCAGTGTCACCCGAGTCAGAAAGGGCTGAGGAAGAGAGAGGGAAGCCCACCGGAAGGCTTCCTGAAAGGGGATTTTTAGAGGACAAGCAGCAGCACTCAGGATAGTGAGGATATGTGGCCACCCCGGCCACGCGTGCGCAGCGCAGGAGGCTCCCCAAAGCTCTCCGACTCCAGAGCCTGGGCCCTCTGTCGGAGGTGCAGCCAGTTTCAAGCACCGAAACCCTGGGAACCACTTGGGAATAAGGATTTAAAACACCCCCCAGCCCTGCACCCCCCATAAAAACATGACGACAGTCCAAGACGCCTAGGGAGAGAACAGAAGTTGCAGACTGACATGAACTTGTCCCTAGGTGGCGCTATTTCTTTAAATTTTGCTCTAATGTTGTCTCTTAAATTTAATATGAAAACATAACTAATTCGTGATTCATTAAACACATAAAGCCATGGGTATTTCCGTGTTTAGATGGTATCTTTGTACATATTTAACTGAGCACTTTTCCACGCCTAGAGAACAGCTTAAAGCCTTCCCCGAGGCGTCCCCCCAATCTGGTGGTCACTAAGCAAACTGCGGCCAGTGAGCCGGAGCAGAAGCAATGGGCCTGCAGAGTGTCGTCTACCAAGAGGGTCCATTTCAGGGACAGCAGCGCCACACCTGCTGTTCCCTTGGCGTGTGTGTGCCTTTGGTAAAGGGACAAATAAATAGGCTGACTGACCAAGGTCAGGAAAACCCAAAGGACAACGTGATGGTCAGCGGTGATGCCCATTCGGGTTTATCCTTGTCGATCTTTGCCCGGGTTCGTCTACCACTGAGTCCAGGCCGTTGCTGACTGTCCTTTCCTCATAGGGAGACGGGTGGCAGGGGGGCGGGGAGGTGACAGGAAGCATTACAAGTCACTTTAGGGCAGTTTTGTTCATATGGTATGAACTTCAAAAAGCCCTTGACCACCAATGAAGGTCAAAAGGACACTACTTTGTAGCTCGCCTTGCGAGCTGGAACTCGGAGTCCTCGGGCTGAGAGGAGGGGCCCTGCCTGAGACATGGTGCACATGGGGGCTGGCTGTAGCTGCTGATGTTCTGAGAACCTCCGAGATGAAAGATCCCTGCATGCTCGAAGGAGAGGTCATGTGCAGTTCCCTCTGTTTATTCACAGCTTTGCTTTTCCAAATCTTATTCTTAATGTCTAGGCTCCCTCCGATTTCCAGATGCATTTTCCCAACAGATTGAGGGCTCGGAAAGTTTTATTTGGGGGATTTATTTCATTAAGCAAAAAGCTCTTCTACTGGCTCAGAGTGCAGTCATAAATTATGAAGAAAAACGAATTGAGGATTAAGGATATTTTATGACAAATCTGAATACTCTTTTGGGGCAGAATTCAGCACCATCTGAGGAAGACTGATCCTTGGCCTAAGGGAGTGTTTCCCTCTTCTTGACCCTTTTCCTCAGAAATCCGTTCATTCTCTTCTTCCGCTCCTAATGCCGCCCTTCCTCATCCTCCAACTCCTCACAAAACCTTCCCTAAACACACAGACATTGTCCTCCCCGGGAACCTGCAGGCTTTGTGCTCTTTGTGGTATATATGCTGCCTCCCAGAGTCACCAGCTCCGTGTCCTACTAAAGGCCAATAGCGTCTCTAGAGCACAACACTAAGCAGGGGGAGGGGGCCAGACAGAGCCAGAAACCCCAAAGGGCTTCCTAAGTCAATGGAAGAACTTTCGATGGATTGCTGTATGAACCCTCGATAGATTGCTGTATGAACCTTCGATGGATTGCTGTATGAACCTTTGATGGATCGCTATATGAACCTTTGATGGATTGCTGTATGAAGTATTATGTCTCATTTTATCACAAATAAACTAATATTACAAGGTCAAAGCCACGGTCAATCTAAGCAAAATGAGGGATTGTCAAATGCACGCAGGACACATATACTTCCTCCTCTTTCAATATTCTTGCCATTGCCCATGAAGACATGGCTTTTAGTGTTTTGTGAGGATGGAGGAAAACAAAGTGAACGCGTGGGTGGGTATTGGCCATATTTCAATATGTGATTTCCCTCAAGCTTTAGAAAATCTAAACAAATACAAACTGTCTTGCAATCTACAAACACTGTCAAAAGCCAGGGAGCAACGTGGTAGAGAGAGATAACCACTTCAATTAGAAAGCTACCTCCAGAGTCAGACAGAATGGCTCTACGGAAATGTCAGATGATCTATGATCCCAGCAACCATCTGGAATAGCAAAGGGGGACCCGAGAGAAGGAGGAAACCAAGAGGATGTAGACAGAGTGGATGTAGGGAGGTTGAGGGGAAAGGCTAGATTTAATTCAAAATCCCACCGGCATAGGTTTGAGAACACATAAACCCAAGTCTCAGGTTTTAAAAATGCTATTTCCTATATTCTACTGATGATTAGCAGTCCACAGGAAAAGTTAATATTAAATCTATTAACTATGCTTCCATGTCCGTTTTATGGGGAAGAGAAGGCTGCCATACACCATATGGTGTATAGTAGAATAGCTGAAGAGAATTTCAGAGTTCTAGATCTTGTAATTAGAGACCATCCAAGGTCCTAAGTGGAGGTAAGAGGAAGGTCTTTGGGGGCATTGAAGAGATCCAGGAACTGTAGCCCAAGGTGGGGGGAGAGTCATCGTGTGGGAGTGTGGGATTGAAGTCGGAGAGTGTGCTGGTGGGAGGCTAACAGGTGGCCAGACCTTCACTGTCCCTAGGCTTGTGGACATACACAGCTGAAGCCCCTGTCCAATGGGAACTGCCACTGTCAGTGACCGGGGAGCAGTAGGTAGGTGTGTCCTTCTAGCCGCGGGATAAGTACACTGAGTATCAGTCACATGTTTACAGAGGTGATTGAAAACCTTTGAATTAATTGAATGGAGGTTGGTGAAAAGAGAAACTTTAATTTCAATAATTTTTCTTTCTTTGGGGGCTTTAAGGATGTCCCTCAGACACCAGGATGGCAATGTCCACAAGCCTAGGGACACTGAAGGTCTGGCCACCTGTTAGCCTCCCACCAGCACACTCTCCGACTTCAATCCCACACTCCCACACGATGACTCTCCCCCCACCTTGGGCTACAGTTCCTGGATCTCTTCAATGCCCCCAAAGACCTTCCTCTTACCTCCACTTAGGACCTTGGATGGTCTCTATTTACAAGATCTAGAACTCTGACATTCTCTTCAGCTATTCTACTTTTTCATTATTACCTGCTTTTCTTCATGAAGACTCTACACTCCCCTCCACTTCCTTCCTTTTCTCTAACTCTTTCTTTTTTCTTTTATAATTGATTTTAGAGGAAGGGAGAAAGGGAGAGGGAGAAGGAGAGAGAGAGAGAGAGAGAGAGAGAGAGAGAGAGAGAGAGATAGAGACACTAAGAGTGCCATACCTGGATGTTAACATCCGCCCCGTTGTTGACTAACAGCTCAAGACACAAAGCACCGTGGGTGGAGGCAGCAGCAAAATGCAAAGGGGTGAAGCCACTGTTGTTGGGCTGGTTCACGTTAGCACCGTAGTCGGTCAGCTCGTTGACTACAGCGTCCTGCCCGTTGTAGCAGGCCAGGTGGAGCGCTGTGTTCCCATAGACGTTGATTTCATCGATCTGCAAATGAGTGCGGGACAGGGGGATTAAAACCCCTGCAGCCAATTCACCCCATTTCCCACAAAAAAAAAACCTAACGGCTGTGCCAGAGAAAGAAAACGTCCGTCTGTCAACGTAATTGTTCAGCGCTTACACCTGCCCATCGTGGTCATCCTGGAAATACTTGTCACCGGAGGTAAAGAGCAGCAGAAAGGGGGTGTGACAAACAGTGAACTGGGGAGGAAGAGTGAGTAAGAGGTTTCAACTAGTGGACAGAAAGTTGTGGGCTATGGAAGGGATTAACAAGTGAAGGGCAAAGCTGCCTGGAATGCCAGAGGAGAAGTGAATCGGGGGAGTGAGAAAGAAGCCTAGCCGGCTGGTGTGGCTCAGTGGTTGAGAGTCAACCTATGAACCAGGAGGTCACGGTTCGATTCCCGGTCAGGGCACATGCCCGGGTTGTGGGTTCGATCACTAGTATGGGGTGTGTAGAAGGTAGCTAATCAATGATTCTCTCTCATCAATGATGTTTCTATCTCTCTCTCCCTCTCCTTCCTCTCTGAAATCAATAATAGTATTTTTAAAAAGAAGAAGAAAAAAGTCTGAAACTCACAGTGAACCCGAAGCAAAAGGAGTGGGAGGTGCACAGGGAGGTGCTGTGGAGCTGGAGCTCAAAAGTGGGGCTCAGAAGCCACCCTGGGTGTGGCTGCCGCCTGACACCTCACAAGGCCGCATCCTATAGCAGGACCAGGAAGCTGGCCTGGGTTAGGCCATGGCTCTGTCTTCCTGCCCCGATTGCTGGGTTTCACCCTCAGGGTCTCAGTTTTGCAACTTGGTTTTCCTTTCCTGCTCTGCTACCTGCAGGGGCTGGGCTGACCTCTCCAGCTCAGCACTGAACCCTTCTGCTGCTGTCCCTGCCACTCCCTCATTTCTGCTCGTAAGCCACCAGGTAAAAGGCCAGATTCCGAAGGTGGGATGGGGAGTCCTAGCCAGTCTTTAAAATTGACTGGTTAATGTGTATTTTATACATATAAAACTATTTCTCTATCTATTGTGACACAGAAAGTTAGTCTGTTTCTGGTTTTCCGGTAATTACATGCCCCCATTGCCCTCCGTCAGTTAGTTGCTCATTGAAACTCAAAGACAGGGTACTAGTAAGAAGGGTATTTTTCCTCTTGAGTTAAAATGGAAACAGGATTTAGTCCTGGACGGGTAGCTCAGTTAGTTAGAGCATTGTCCCGATACGCCAAAGTTGTGGGTTCCATCCCCCATCAGGGCACATACAAGAATTAACCAATCCTAAATAATAAAAGCCTAATATGCTAAGTGTCCGGTCGTCTGGTAGGCCATTCAACCAATCAAAGCGTAACATGCGAATGATATGCTAAAGTCGCTCAACCGCTCACTATGACATGCACTGACCACCAGGGGGCAGACAGTCGACTGTTTGACCAGTTGCTATGATGTGCACTGATGTGACCACCAGGAGGAAGATGCTCTGACCAGTAGGTTAGCTTGCTGCCGGGGTCTGGCTGATTGGGACTGAGCGAGACGGGCCGGACACACTCTGGAGCCCTCCCACAGTCCCTCCCCAGCTGGCCAACCTCCCGCATCTAGGCCTGCACCCTCTGGCAATCCAGGCTGAGGGGTTCCCCTCCCCCCCCCCC